>NC_053025.1:417989699-418193598 GCF_003073215.2 Triticum urartu
AAGCTTGATGGCAAATATGACCCTGAGGTCTGACACCGACAATCTGGCCACAACAACCTCGTCGCCTACAAGAACCACATGCTAAATTCTGACGAGTGTGTGGCAGCAACGTAATGTGCAGCACTCGCCACATCTGGGAACGCCTGGCTCAGATGCATACTCGACAGAGGCGAAGTTAGTTCCCCAAAACATGCATAATAACCTTGTCCACAAAAGGAAAGGCAGACAAACGTCAACGAAGAGGTCGTAGCACGAGAGGAGAAACTATTAAAGAGAAACGAGAGAGAGAGGGAGACAGAGAAGTAAAAGTGAATTTTTATTTTCATTGATGATGGGTTACATATATATAGCCCTCGAAGGGGTGTCTTCTAAAAGACACAAGGCAACTGCCTCCTTTAGAAAAAGTAGGGATTAATAGGATTAATTAAATCCTAACACTCCCTCTAATCCATACTTGTCAGTGTAAGTATCATCATCTTGAGAAGCTCCTCCAAAAACACTGTGGGAAAAATATGAGAAGATAGGTGTTCCATATGTTGCTAAAACTCCTTCAAACCCAGTGGAAAAATGAGAAGAAAATGATGCAACATATAATGGTTATTGTCTCTTTTAACTCAATACGAGAAAATCCATAGAGTTTAGAGGACAATAAATATGTCGTATATACTTTCCTAAAAACCCCGGTGGGGAAAACAGAAAGTATGACATATGATCTCATGTTGATATTACCTCATTAAAAACCTTTATGAGAACCTATAAAGTAAACTCATGAGGGGAAAAAAATAGTATAATATGACGCATTGAACATGAACAATTCAGGAAGATACCCCCCTGATTCTTGCAAAAATTCAAAGCCGTCACATACCAAAACATAGAAGTTGGTAGAGACCCGCTGAACAAATCAATCGCATGATTTGACTTGCAAGATATGTAATATAGTGATATTGCTTATTATGTAACATGTTTGCATCCGGGCAACACAAGAAACATTATCGTTGAGATAATGGTTGGTGAATGTAGCCATGAGGTCTGATCTGAAGACTCTTCATGAGAGGGCTACCACACCTAATAGGAACACTAAACTTGTCTATGATCTGATAGTGGGGATCTGATCGATGTATCCAATGATATTGGTGTTCAGATTTCTCCAAAAACTGAAAAACCAGGACAAGATGTTTCATGCCTTGGAGATATCGAAAGATATTCTTGAGTACCAACCAATTGTGTTTGGTGGATCCAATGGCATTATGGAACGTTGAGTCCCAATATCTCATTTCCATCATCTCTTGGTCTAATAGATCTTTCTCTACGTCTAGAGAATGAACAAACATGAGAGTTGTGGATAGATCAGATTTGTCCACAATGAATTTCTCCAATATATTTTGAATATAGACAACATAGTATACCATAATGTATGAATGAAGGTGCTCAAGTTGCAGTAACGAGCGGTATTTTGGTTTACCCAAATCCTTTATTTTAAAGTCCGTCACTTAGATGATTACATGTGTCATCATTGCAGACACACAACACATGGATAATCATCATTGTAGGAGTAATCCTTGTGTATAAGGATCTCACTACGTCAGTTGTACCATATGTACTGACAACAATAAGCCGTATGGTGGCTTACCGATTTTACACAATGTATGTTGAATTTTGTATTTCGATTCAGAATTGAGATTCCATCGGAAATCAATCATATATGTCTGAATCTAGTGATCCACATGGATATGTGATCACTACATCTATCAACTGCAGAGATAGATGATTTTGAACTGCCAATGATATAAGTTATCAGAATGAGATTCCACCTGTGGAGAATAGTTGGGTATCTACGTGAACCCTTGTGCTACAATACTTGCTCTTTGTTTCACCACCTCGTTATTCTCAATTCTGTTTCCAGAAGAAAACCGGTGTAGGTATTGCTTATGAATACCTTCTCATTATTGAGCAAGATCATTTCTACCTAGATTATACCCTTTGCTTGAGTTCAGTCCGAGTGTTGTTCACACTTTGCCATGGCCATGGTCTTTGGACCTGAATCATTTGAAAGGTTTTTGCAATCTAGTTGAGAAATGTATGTTGACAATTGTAGACTTCCGGTTATATGATTCTCCAGAATCTATATATCGATATATATATAGTTGATGGAAATATCGTTACCCATGATGACTGCTCGCGATTTCCCAATGCGGTTGAGTCGGGTATTCCGATGTCCTGGTCATTCTGTGCACTATGACCTGGGTTGGTGGAGGTTTCCCGTCCACTGGGTGTATACTACCCATCAGGTGTCTGTCAACGTGAAGTTGACTTGCATTTACTGATTCATAGTCCTTGATATCCTTGCTTGCGAGAAGCTAAATCCTGATGTACTATTGCCGTACTTCTCCCCCTGTTGCTTTGAACGGGGAGTTTGAGTGGTTTTAGTTGGTACCTCCACTCTTTCCGACATATTTTTCAGGATTGTAGGACTGTATGACACCTTTATATGCAGTAAATGAATGTGGCAGGTTATTTGCAATGAGTTGTGTTGGGGATATTACTATCAGTTGAGACCCGCCCAGGAGGGGCCGGGTCAGCCCCAATGGCGGGTCATGCAAGAGGCCCAGTAAACATTCAAGATTGTAGTTTATTAAGACTTATAGAAGGCCCAAAGGCCTGAAGGCGGTTTAAGGCCTGATATTATGAACCGCCATATGTAAGGAAAGACTTGTAAAGAAAGGCATGTGAAGGAAGTCACTGAGCCGGACACGTTTATAAGCCGGCCGGGACTCTGTAGGCCACCAGGCGTCAACCCATGTATATAAGGGGACGACCCGGTGGCGGCTTAGAAAAAGAAACAACAAGTCGATAACTAAGCCGGCGAGTTGAGCCTCTTGGTGATCGAAACCTCAGCAATACCAATCCCAACTAGACGTAGGCTTTTACCTTCATTGTATGGGGCCGAACTAGTATAAAACTCTCTCATGTCCTTTGTCCCGATTAACCCCTTTAAGCTTCCTAGTGCGATGGCCCTACGACTAAGTCCTTGCTCTAGGACATCTGCCGTGACAATTCCAGGAGAGTTGGCGCCCACCATGGGGCCAGCGCACGGTGGATTTGAGTTCTTGAAGGGCAACTTCGAAGGGCTCAAGGGATACGCTGTGGGCCGGATGACCAAGAGTCGTCGCGGCAAGCTCTACATTGACGACGAAGGCTGGGGCCCCGAGGCCGGCTCAATTGAGTACGGGTACCGGGTCCCCTTCGGCGGAATTCACGTCTTCATCGGTCGGATCGGCGAGTCAGGCCCTGAGCCGGACGTCCGCACCAACCTCATCGAAATGGCTCAGCGTGCAAGGACCACCCGTGTTCAATCTGTCATGAAGCATGCCTTCGTAGGCTGCATCCACGGCGGTGAATACTCTGAAGGATCGGTGGAGGGCGGTGAAATGGCCGTCTGTTCTGACACTGCATCATCAACGGGCGAAACAAACTCTTTGTACCAGCTGCAAGACGGCATGCTCGGGGGCTGTTCCGATGGCAGCAGTATTCCGGACCCTCTTGAGCCGCCGAATTGGGCCGGAGTCTTCATGGCAGGGACACAACCCGGGCAGAACTCTACAGCAGCGGCAGCAACAGGTACCGGGTCGGCTGCAGCCGGGTTAGGAGACCCTGCGAGCCCCCCGGCTCAAATTCTAATGGACCTCATGGATAAACCGACGGCTCTGTTGACCGCCATGGTAGAGCCGGCGGATAAAGCCCAGCATGACGCAGAGGTGGCACGCGTGCGTGAAGAGATGGTGCAAGCTAAGGAAAATCTAGCCGCAGAGGAAGTCAGGATGGCAGCGGAGCGGGCGGCTTTGGATGTTCGTGCTCAACAGCTTCAAGCGGAGACCTTCCGGCTCTCGGTGGATCTTAATGCATCAAACGAGGTCATGAGGAGGAGGCAACGGAAAACTCAGTCACGTCTACCTCTGACGCTTGATCCTAGGAACCTATTCCATACACCCGGGGCTGGGGCAAGCAACCCGCCGGAGGCAAACCGGATCACGACACCCGGCGCATCGGTTCAGCCGAGTGCCATGGAACCACCTCGTGTAATTGCCGCTCCACCTCATTATGTACCAACACCGCCGGGTCATTTCTCCAACCCTTTGGAAAACCTCATCGCAGCATCAGATCGTTTGGCGGCTCTTCCGATGGAAGGTGACTCACCGGCGGCAATCGAAACACGGAGGGTAAGAGAACTTCTTCAAACAGCTTTGGCACAGCAGGATGCGTACTCCTACAGTCGAGACAGGATCCATTCAATTCCTCGCCCAAGCCGGAGCCCGAGTTACAGTAGGCATATGGAGTCCGTAGATATGTCAAGCAATGCTCAACGCCACAACCGGCCATACAGGCATGAGCCGGTGCGGGCTGGGGCCCTTAACTTGGCGGATCAGGAGAGGATTCGTCAAGAGGCAGAACGAGCAGCTCAAATGGCAGCAGATCAGGTGGCTCATCAAACTTTTCCGGCTTATCCAGCAACCTCGGTCGAGGCAGGAGTGGCCACAAGAATCGGAGGCGTGCCTTGCTTGGTGCCGGCCATACGTAATGAGCGTTTGCCAAAGGACTTCAAGGGGCCTCGTAAAGTGCCTAATTACACAGCTGACCTACAGCCTGGGGCTTGAATTGAGAGTTACGAGATGGCTATGGAGTTATTGGAGGTCAGCGATGCTGCAATGGCCAAGTTTTCTCCATGATGTTAGATGGAACAGCTCGTACTTGGTTGAAGTGATTGCCACCTAATTCTATCGATTCATGGGCAGAGTTGAAAGCCCGATTCATCCAGAACTTTAAGGACACGTGTAAGCAGCCTATGTTGATTGTGGACCTGACCAATTGCAAGCAAAAGGATGGTGAATCCACAACCCATTGGGTGCGCCAGGTCAAGGAGATAATACATTCATCTGATAAGATGGATGCCGGCTCAGCAGTCTTGATGTTGGAGAAAAATTGCCGTTTTGAACCTCTGAAGCAGAAGCTAGGGCGGCTCAAGCGTGACTGTAATGACATGGGAACGTTGATGGTGGCTCTCGTCAAATATGCTGATTCTGATACTACCAAGGACCCGGTGTCTGATGAAGAAAAGGCAACGAAGGGAAAGAAGAACGACAACGGCAAGGGTCACCAGCATAACCCGGCAAATCAGGGAGGTAATAAACGTAAGGCTGATGAGTTTGTTGCTAACACCAATGCACAGGGCGGTAATCAACGACGCAAGGGCAGACAACCCCCTTGGTCGGGCGGATCAGGTCCCACCCTTGAGCAGTTATTAAATGAACCTTGTCCAAAACACGACACCCGGGAGAAGCTAGCCACCCACCCATGGAAAGATTGTACAATCATGAAGGCATTTAAAAATTCAAACATGTTTGATGGAGGACACGGTCCAAGTGGCGATTCAGGAGGAGTCAGTTTTTACGGCCCGGGCGCCGGTTCAGGTGGAGGAGGATTTCACGGTCAGGGCCATCCTGGTAACCAAGGAGGATATAATCAACAACCCGGTCAGGGTAATCAACAGCAACAATCCGGTTATCAGAGCAACCCGAAATAGCTGAGCAGTGGGCAATACCATGTATTCACCACTAGTTTATGTAAGAAGGACCGAAAGCTTCACAAGAGGGCTGTCAATGCCTTGAGCCGGCGATTCCACGTTATCTACGTTGGTCAGAGCAACCCATTGTGTGGAGCAGAGAGGATCACCCGCCCCGGGTTGATAATCCGGGTCACTTGGCCTTGGTAGTGGTACCTCAGGTTGGTGGATACAAGTTCACTAAGGTGCTCATGGATGGAGGCAGCAGTATCAACATCCTCTACTATGAGACGTTCCGCCGGATGGGATTGACTGATAAAAATCTTAAACCATCCAACACTGTTTTTCACGGTGTGGTACCTGGTAAATCGGCATACCCAGTTGGTAAGATTGAACTGGAAGTAGCCTTTGGGGATGAGTATGACTCCAGAGCAGAAAAATCAACCTTTGAGGTGGTTAAGATCAAAAGTCCATATCATGCTCTGTTTGGACGGCCGGCTTATGCCAAGTTCATGGCTCGGCCGTGTTATGTGTATTTGCAGCTCAAGATGCCGGGTCATAAGGGTACCATCACGGTACATGGGAGCCAGAAGATAGCCTTGGAGTGTGAAGAAGGTGATGCTGCCTATGCTGAATCTGTTTGTGCAACAGAGGAGTTAAAATTTTACAAGGATCATGTTGACCCGGCAGACATGACGTCATTAAATAAACCAACAACAAAGCATGAGCCGGCATTGAAATTCAAATCAGATGATGACACTAAGATGGTTGACTTTGCGCCTGGCGACTCATCCAAGCAGTTCATCATCAGTGCAAACTTGGATCCGAAATAGGAAAGCGCGCTCATCGAGTTCATCCGTGAGAACCGGGACATCTTTGCATGGAAACCTTCAGACATGCCGGGTGTCCCGAGGGAATTCACTGAGCACACTCTTAATGTTGATCCAAAGTTCAAACCTGTCAGACAGTTTCTCCGACGGTTAAAGGCGCAAGGCCATTGGAGAAGAGGTGGCCCGGCTCTTGGCGACTGGGTTCATTGTGGAGGTCTTTCACCCCGAATGGTTAGCTAACCCGGTGCTTGTACTAAAAAAGAATGGCACCTGGCGTATGTGTGTGGATTACACCGATCTGAACAAGGCCTGTCCGGCTGATCCTTTTGCACTCCCCCCGTATTGATCAGATCATTGATGCTACGGTGGGTTGCGCACGTTTGAGTTTCTTGGATGCTTATTCAGGTTATGATGGCGGTCAAAAATCAAGAGAAGACGGCTTTTATCACTCCTTTTGGAGCTTTCTGCTATGTGCCTATGCCTTTTGGGCTTAAGAGTGCCCAGGCGACTTACCAACTGTGTGTGCAGAATTGTCTTCACGATCAAATTGGGTGCAATGTTCATGCTTATGTGGATGATATAGTGGTAAAATCCAGGAAGGAGGAAACCTTGGTTACAGATCTGAAAGAGACTTTCGATAATCTCCGGATCTACAAAATGATGCTTAACCCAGCCAAGTGTGTTTTTGGAGTCCCAGCCGGCAAGCTCTTGGGTTTTTTGGTGTCCAACCGAGGTATTGAAGCTAACCCGGAGAAAATCAAGGCAACTACATCCCTAGCCAAACCAACATGCATCAATGACGTTCAGCGGCTGGCGGGTCATGTTGCTGCTTTGAGCCGGTTCATAAGCCGGTTAGGGGAGAAGGCAATGCCTTTTTATCAGATGATGAAGAAAACAGATGCCTTTATTTGGAGTGATGCTGCAAATACTGCTTTTGAGGATCTGAAGACACAGCTTGCTGAGCCGCCAGTCCTTGCTGCTCCAGTTGAAAAAGAGCTGCTGTTATTATACGTGGCCGCCAACTCACAAGCTGTTAGTGTGGCTATTGTGGTGGAGCGCAAGGAGACTGGCAAGGAACATCCGGTTCAACGACCGGTTTACTACGTCAGTGAGGTGTTGATTGAATCCAAGCAACGATATCCACATTGGCAGAAGCTCGTATATGGGGTGTTCATGGCAAGTCGGAAGCTTAAGCATTATTTTCAGGGACATCCAATCACCGTGGTTAGCTCTGCTCCTTTGGGAGACATCATTCAAAATAGAGAACCCACTAGGCGAGTCGCCAAGTGGGCAATTGAGCTTGGGTCTCATGGGTTGAAGTATGTGCCACGTACTGCGATCAAATCTCAAGCACTGGTTGACTTCATTAATGACTGGACAGAGATGCAGATGCTAGAAGAGAAACCAGACAACACGTATTGGACTATTCATTTTGATGGGTCCAGACAGTTGGAAGGCTCGGGGGCTGAAGTTGTGTTAACTTCTCCGCGAGGTGACAAATTTTGTTATGTGTTATGGTTGATGTTTCCTTGCACTAACAACGCAACAGAGTATGAAGCCTTGCTCCATGGTCTTCGAGTGGCAAAAGAGATGAGTTTGAGCCGGGTCAGATGTCTTGGCGACTCAGATCTAGTGGCTCAACAGGTATGTGGCAAGTGGGATTCCAAGGACCCTCTCATGGCGTCTTGTCGTCGGGAGGTTGATGCCGTTGCAGGGCATTTTAAAGGTTATCAGGTGGAGCACATTGACCGTCGAAAGAATGAAGCGGCTGATGCCTTAAGCCGGTTGGGATCTCAGCGTAAGCCGACACCACCTAACACCTTTTTGGATGTTTTGCATAACCCCTCTGTCAAGTTGCCCACAGAAGAATATTTAGCTGTTCCTGACCCGGAGGCGCAGTTGGTGGCGGCTCTTCATGTCACCCCAGATTGGACAGTACCGTTCTTGGCTTACATAACCCGGGGAGAGTTGCCAACGGATGAGACCCTGGCTTGACAGATAACCCGGTAGTCTAAGTCAACGACGATTTCGGATGGAGAGTTATACCATCGCAGTGTTTCTGGAGCGTTTCATCGGTGTGTTTCCCCCGAAGAAGGTCAAGAAATCCTTCGTGAGATCCATGAAGGCGATTGTGGTCATCACGCTGGGTCAAAATCTTTGGTGGCCAAGGTGTTTCGTCACGGTTTTTACTGGTTGACGGCTCATGCTGATGCAGAAGATCTGGTCAGTAGATGTGATGGATGTCAAAAAGTTTGCATGACGAGCGCATGTGCCGGCTCAAGAGCTCCGGATGATTCCAATCACTTGGCCGTTTGCGGTCTGGGGGCTTGACATGGTGGGACCTTTCAAAAGGTCTAAGGATAAAAAGACACATCTCTTGGTGGCAGTTGATAAATTCACCAAGTGGGTTGAGGCGGAGCCTGTGAGTAAGTGTGACGCGGCCACGGCGGTTCAGTTCATGAAAAAGGTGATCTTCCATTTTGGTTTTACACACCGCATTATCACTAACAATGGCACTAATCTGTCCCAAGGGGCTATGGAGGAATTTTGTCAACGAGAGCACATCCGGCTTGATATTTCTTCTATAGTTCATCCTCAATCCAATGGTCAAGCTGAGAGAGCCAATCAGGAAATTTTGAAAGGGCTCAAACCCCGGCTTATGGTTCCTTTACAGCGAACGCCGGGTTGTTGGGTAGAGGAATTACCCTCGGTGTTATGGAGTATCAACACCACACCTAACAGGTCTACAGGTTACACACCTTTCTTCATGGTTTATGGAGCAGAAGCAGTGTTGCCTAGTGACATCCGTCATGACTCGCCCCGTGTGGCGGCTTATGTTGAAGCTAATAATGAACAAGCCCGAGTGGATGCACTTGACTTGTTGGATGAAGAAAAGAGACTTAGCAGCGGCCCAGTCAGCAATTTATCAACAGGACCTGCGCCGTTATCACAGCCGCCGGGTTAAGTCCAGGACTTTTCAGGAAGGCGACTTGGTGCTCCGGCTCATCCAGGATCTGTCAGATGCACACAAGTTATCCCCACCTTGGGAAGGACCCTTTGTGGTCAGTAAGAACTTAAACAATGGGTCATATTACCTCATTGACGTTCAAGAGCACAAAAACTCACGTAAGTCGGAGGAGGAGACCCGTCGGCCGTGGAACACTGCTCAACTTCGGCCATACTACACCTGAGCCACCGGCTCTCATCATGTACATACTTTAACATTGTGTATACCATGATAAGTAATAAAATAAGACCATCGGTCTCTTTTCTTTTCAAAGATTATGCATCTTTGTTATTTCTTATTTTCAAATGACTATTAAGGAGCTGATCATATTTGAATCAAGTTTAACCTTTTTGGTCCAGCTTATGATCGTATCCGAATCTAGTTGCAAATCTCATGGTCACTTGGGGGCTTCCTGTTCAAACATAGGTCGTATTTGAACCAAAGAGAACATAGCTGTCGTAACCCTCTTGATCGGCTCAAGGCCAAACTCACTTGGGGGCTTCTTGATCGTATCCGAATCATAGCTTAACCCCTTTTTGGGTCCGACTTGGATCGTATTCAAATCAGGGTTGTTAAAAACCTCTCAAGGTCATTTGGGGGCTTCCTGTTCAAACATAGGTCATATTCGAACCAAAGAGAACATAGCTGTCGGTACCCTCTTGATCGGCGCAATGCCAAAGCCACTGGGGGCTATATGGTCGTATTCGAACCTTAGCTTAACCCCTTTGGTCCGGTTTACTGATCGTATTCGAATCAGAAACCCCCAACCTTTTGAATACATGGTTAGATTATGCTTATTATCTGTTGCTTGCTTTTTAGTTTTTTGTTGTTTCAATATTTCAAACAATTAGCTTGGTCTTCTTCACTGGCTCGACTATTTGACAACACAGCCGCCCGGGTCATTCAAACCAGCGGTTTAAGGATCAAGAGGTGCAACCTACCAAGGTATAATGATCATTGAGTATTCAAAAAAGCATTGGCTTCTCATAAAGATTGAATTATCAAATTCATCACCCGGGTTATTTAAACCGGCGGTCTAGGGATCAAAAGGTACAAGGTATGGTTATTACTTATACACAATCACCTGCTGCATTAACTAAAAGAGTTAGTTTCAGCCCTTGTCCTTTATTTATATATGTCTCTGGTTCCTATTGTGGTAAACGTATTGGCTATAAATTGGGTGTTTTAACCCGTTTGGTTCTAAGCCGCCAAGCCAGTCTTTTCTTTGTATCTACAGGAACAGAGTTCAAACATTGCAGAAACAAATATTAAAGACGATGCATACATTGGCATCAGGAAACACAGACTCACATAAAAGTGTTTTATGCGCGATGGCATAAGCAAAGCATACAGTGTTTTCACAGCTAAGCTATTACAAGACTTTATAAGCCCACGAAGATGATCATTGTTCCTCCCTTGCCGGTTCACCACCTTCTGTTGGCTGGAAGTTGGGTTTTGACCAATCAAAACCGTTCACGGCGACAAATTCGACTTCGTCGTCGATCAGGCCGACCGGGTCAACTTCCGAGGCAAATGTGTCTTCTCTTAATGGTGGGATCAAATCGGTTACCTTGTACGAGGGAGTGGCCATCTTCTTATTCTCACTATCAAAACCCGGCTGGTATTTATCAACATTGGTATCATCTCCAAGGGTGGTTGCCTAAGGCCGGACTCCGCGCATGCAAGCCATGAAGTCATCGTGATCAAAAGGAGACCCATCTTCCTTCACGGTGGGATAGCCTCTGGCCATGTCCTCCGGGTCTAGGTCTGGCACCCAAGCCTTGGAGCGGCTCAGGGCAGTCAAAGCTCCGGCTCGCGTGCATGAGCGTTTCACTTCTTGAAACCTGGCAGGAAGGATTGTCAGTTTCTTCAGGACGACGCTGAGCCGGTTGGGTCCTTGATTAGCAGGAGAGATGGCGGCAAGAGCCCGCTGTGCGCCAATATATAGTTGTTCTACCAAAGTATATAATGCCTTCAGTTTAATCAACGGGTCTTGGCTCAGATTTTTGCTTCGAGGGCCTGCATAAATTTTATACGCAAAGTCAGCTAGCGGCTTATACTCCGGATCAGCAAAAAGCATACAAAGTTAAAGTCGGACGGCTTACCAAAGATGGCAGCTACCATTTGAGACACCCGGCCCTTTAACCCGTTCAATTCTGTTGAAATCTCTTCAAGAGCTGTTTCGGCCTTCTCAGCACATTGGGTCAGAAGCGTTTTTTCCTCCTCCCAAGTTTTCTTCTTGGCAGCAAAGCTGGTCTTTAAATTTTCCCTCTTAGAGAGACTTATTTGCAGTTTGGAGTTAGCAGATTGGATTTCTGCCTCCTGACCCGCCAGCCGGGTCTTCGCATTAGTCAATTGCGAGTTTAATTCAGATAAGGCATTCTGCAAAACATTCAGATGAGTCAAGATTTGGTTTCAAGTTTAAAAGTCAAGATTCAAGTCTCAAGTACTTTACAAACAAACTACTTGACACTTGGGGGCTAATGTATGCCAAAACAAATTTTTATGAATCTAAAGACATATTTTAAGTCCTAAAGTACTTTACAAAGTAACATCACTTGGCACTTGGGAACTAATGTATGCAATTCAGCAAGGTTGTCAAGGTTAAGCCGTAGTATTAAGTTTCTTTCAAAATGGTACAAATCAATTTAAAGTACTGGCTCATTTATGATCAAAAAGAACCGGCCCTTGGGGACTACAGGTGAAGCTTTGTTCTATTGGATTCAAGGAAAATTTCAAAGGTAAAGGTCTTAGCCTATATTATAAAGTCTACAGATCATTCCGTGTCTCTCATAATCCGAAGACTTGGGGGCTGAAGGAATATAGATAAGCCGGAAGAGCGTACCTCGTATTTTAACTGTAGCTGCTTGACCATTTCAATCTCAGAATCGCGACTGGAGTGTACATGGCTAAGATAGCCGGATAAGATATCATTGGCATTTAGATGGTCATAGTTGGCAATGTCAAAGCGAACTTTCTGCCTCTCCAAAGCCTCTTGTTTTGCTGTACACCGAGCCAGCGCGGTTGGGTTCCCCGGTTCAATAAAGCGGCTCATGGTAATATGAACATCTTGTGCAGACGGAGACGGCGGGTTGGCTGAGCTTGATGGTCCGCTTGTGGAAGGATTCACAGTGGTCTCGTCAAACAACGGCTCAGGAGGATTTGCTTCGGTGTCAGCAGGCGGGTCTTCTGGAGTGTCAGTTAATGGAGAAGATGGCCTGGCCAGGTCAGATACCAGCACCGGCGGGTCTTCTGCCGGTTTAGCTGCCTTTGCTTTCTTGGATTTAGCTTGGCCACTAAGAGAGATGTTGCAGGGCTGTCAGTACAAAGATACAATTGAACAACCCAAAAGAAAGGAGGATTTCTGATTACCCGGGGCAGTCTTGAAAGCCGGGAATTGCATCTGCGATGAGTCGCCAGACGAGCAAGACACCTCCTGAAAGGATAAAATAGAGTTAAAAGAAATATAAAGGGAAGGATCCATTAAACAGAGTTAAAGACAGAAAGAAGTAAACCTCATGCGGACATTTCTGAGGAGTTTGTTGAAGAACGACAGCCAGCTCATCTTCAGTCCGAGCTTGACGGTGGCTTTCATGTTGCTGCCTTTTCAAACGAAAGTTGGGATCCAAGTGAGCTAAAGGGTTAGAAAACCTTACTTTACGGATCACTTGTCAAACTTTTTGTCTTGGCAAGGGCTCTGAGTCGGAGGAAATGATAGTTACCTCTGCTTCCCCAGCCTAACTAGCCCCAGTGTCATCCTGGTAATAATCAGTGTCAATAAGATTGTTAAAAAATTGGCCAAGGGAATCAAGGGCTACCTCCGAGTCAGATGTATCATCAAGCTTCATCAAGTCTTCAGCAATACTCTTTTTCTTCTTTTTTGACCTCCGGGTCGTTTTCTTGGCGTTTATGGCGGCGGCTTTCGCTTTCTTGGTTGCCTCGTGGTCATACTTAACTTTCGAGAAGTCAGAATTGGCCTGCAGACAGGTAATAACAAGGTAAAGAGTCAGACAAGTATTAAAACAATACGGCTGGAAAAATACAAAAGGGAGAAATAATGACATCCTCACTTCTGGAACCGGGTTAAGCTGGCAGAAGGGGTTTAACCTGACGACACTGCAATCTTCATATTTCCCGTTCACCAGAAGAGTTGACATTGAGACAATATCTTCTTCTGTCAATTGAACGGGGCTGTGATGAAGAGAATCATCCGGGCCTCCACCATATTCATACATCAGCTTGGACCGGCGGCTCAAAGGGATGACCCGCCATGAGATCCAGCAACGGGTCAGATCAACTCCAGTTAACCTGTTCCCCAACAGAGCGTTGATCCTTTTGATGGATGGTATCAGCCTCTTGCGTTCAACGACAGTCAGCTTATCAGGAAGCGCGAACTTGGAGTCAAGACGATCAGGGCGGTAACCCGGCATGGGCTTCTCGTTTGCTGGCGAAGTGTCCTGGCAGTAGAACCAAGTCTGGTTCCAGTCCTTTGGATGACTTGGTAAGACAATAAGGGGGAAGACGGCATCCTGCCGGCGCTGAATTGATATGCCTCCAAGCTCTAGACTAAGGCCGTTGGTGCACTCATTCTGCCGGTTCAGATAAAAGTATTCTCTAAATAACTCCACGGTCGGCTCTTGTTGAAGATATACTTAACAGAGTACTTGGAAGTTACAAATGTTAGATATGGAATTAGGCCCGATATCTTGAGGATGGAGCTTGAAAAAAAATGGAGGACCTCTCTGAAGAACCTTGAGACGGGCGGTGAGAAGCCACGGTTCATGTGGTCAGTAAAAATGATCACCTCACCATCTCTCGGATTGGGCCGTTCTTCTTCCGGGTCAGGGGCACAGTAAGACATGACGGTTTTCGCTGGCAGAAATCCTATGATGGAGAACTCTTTTAAACATTCCTCAGTTATGGTTGAGGGAACCCAGTTACAGATGGTTGGCGCTTTGGACGACATGATGTGCAAGGAACTAAAAAGAAAAACAACGTGCCGGTTCAGTTTAACGGTGAGATTAACAGTTAAGGGATGAAGATGCAAAACAAGTAATGTCGGCTTAACTAAAGGCTAATGACATATAAGGAAAAGAAAGCCGGTGCGGTAAACCACCATGACTATAGATTCTTTCAGAAAGCGGATTCAGCTAAGTGTTGGGACAAAACAAGTTTCCCAAAATGCTTGATATTATTTCAGATCAAATGGATGTTCAAAATGAAAAAAATTTCTAGACCTAAAAATACAGCCCAGATGAGTTCATCAGATCTAAATATAGCTCTTGTACCAGAAAAAGGAGTCTGCTAGTATCAAAAGGAGGCACCAAACAACTACTGCATGAACATACATCTCTTTTGGATCAAAAAGAGGAGGCAGTGGAAGAACTACAAAGAAGCCATGATGAACTGCGAAGAACACGCAGAAACCCTAAACATGGATCTGAGGAGCAGGAAAGTGAGAACTTACAGCTACAGATCTTCTGCGGAGGTCGCCGCCGTTTCTCTGAACCAACTCGGGTTGATGCAGCGGCCAAGGTTGACGGAGACGGAGGAGGAGCACGACGGCGGCGAAGCTCGAGCAGTAGCAGGGTCGTGAGAGGAAGAAGATGGAGAGAGAGAGAAGAATGAGGAAGGCCGGGGCGAGCCTATTTATAAGGGAACAGGTGAACAGACAGGCATGAAGATCAAGGAAGAGCTGAATAAATGGTTATCTAGCTATACAGGCACCTCGATTCTCGGGAAACATTAAAGATAAAAGATCCGTTGGAGGATGACGTCATGAAAGTTTTTTGCGTTTCCAAGAGATGACGTCACGGCGGGTTACAAGGAAATTTCGGTAAAGATAAGAAGATGGATTTTTGCTAAGTATGGAAGATTGACAGAGAGCAAAGTTCAAAGTCAACCTGGGGCCTAATGTTGGGGATATTACTATCAATTGAGACCCGCCCAGGAGGGGCCGGGTCAGCCCCAATGGCGGGTCACGCAAGAAGCCCAGTAAACATTCAAGATTGTAGTTTATTAAGACTTATAGAAGGCCCAAAGGCCTGAAGGCGATTTAAGGCCTGATATTATGAACCGCCATATGTAAGGAAAGACTTGTAAAGAAAGGCATGTGAAGGAAGTCACCGAGCCGGACACGTTTATAAGACGGTCGGGACTCTGTAGGCCACCAAGCATCAACCCATGTATATAAGGGGACAACCCGGTGGCGGCTTACAAAAAGAAACAACAAGTCGATAACCAAGCCGGCGAGTTGAGCCTCTTGGTGACCGAAACCTCAACAATACCAATCCCAACTAGACATAGGCTTTTACCTTCATCATAAGGGGCCGAACTAGTATAAAACTCTCTCATGTCCTTTGTCCCGATTAACCCCTTTAAGCTTCCTAGTGCGATGGCCCTACGACTAAGTCCTTGCTCTAGGACATCTGCCATGACAATTCCACGACAAGTTGCAAATCTTTTGAACGCATGGTTCAGATCTTTGACTACGTGGATTTGAGGCAGAAATGTGTTGAACATTCCACTAATTTCCTGGCATTCTTTATGGTACTTGAAATCTCCCCATAATGCCTGGAAATATTCCTCATGAATCAGCATACTGGCCTTAAATAACTCCCCATCCGAGGGGCTCGAGGTATTGACAAAAATACAGTTATTCCTCACATAGATCCCAACTATATGTTGAGGGGCCAATGATGTATGCTGGGTGGTGGTATCGGTATGCAACCGAATTACCGTAGATAGGAAATACTTGGTAGATATCCACATATCAAAGATAGAGGGGAATAGTATTATGCAGTTCTATCATGAGCGTGTAAAACTAAATGACGCCAACGTAAAGTTGGTAAGTTGCAATTCCAAAGTAAAGATAATGCAATGAGCTTAACTCTTTGGATATGATTCTACCAAACCATTTTGTGTCTAGACATTAGGACAAATTGCTAAACTTCAATCCAAGGGCCATAGAGAAGGCACTCAAGGAGAATTCTGCAATGTTATCCATTCGATTTGCTTGAAATCAATGTCAGGATAATGAGCCAATGGTTTCATGTGAATAAATCACACACTTAAGACCATCATGTAGATATGTCTTTTAGAACCATGGAATACCTGAATAGTCTAGTCAATGGATGGGAAGAGCCACTTACCTCAACTCGATACATTCAAAGAGTCTGAGTGGTTCAGCGTAGACTTTAAGGTGTGCGAGCCTTAAAATTAGCTTCCCTGTGTCACTTTTAGTGTACATAAAATCCAAATGTTGTTAGAATTTAGCATCATAATAATCATAAACTATTGGAATTGCTGATAGTTTCGGTTTCAACCCAATGTCTCGATGACAAAGGCGAGTATGCCAAGTTTGTCATGTACAAGACACTTTGGAAAACTATCTCGTACACAACATGTGTTACGGGTTGTGTCGTATGTGTAGTACAATCCAGATGATACACAGAGAGTGTGCTTGCCATATCCGTTGCATATGGTAAAGAGAAGTTATTTCTCTTTGTTGTCATCATAAGTTTCGCTATGAAAACTATTTTGACGGATATCTCTATAGCTTAGTAGGGTACGAGTTAAACCTGGGAAGCAATAAAGCATCCCGACGTTACTCGAGTACCCACAGGGATAGTAATATGACTCGAGTTGATCCAACAAATACCTCATCGCGTCTAGCGATTTTAAAATATCTCCTTTCTCTCAATGAGAGTGGAAATATTGGACTTCCCTGAGTATAGAGTTTGTGGTGCATATGTCCACAAGGCACATATCATTTTTCATCGGATTGACTCCCATAGAAATCTATATATAGACATGAAGATTCTTAAGAAAATCACTATCGTATATATAGAATCTATACCAATATAAAAGACCCAAAGAGGCAGATCTAACTGATCTCAGCCATTGAACTAAGTGAATCCAACGACCTAGACTGCTCCAATGGCGAGTGTTAAACATGTTTAACATGCAATTAATATAATACCAAATATTGCACTAATCACAGGATTAACACACAAATAATATCATACCTAATATCTGCGTGCAATTAATATATTGCCTAAATATTAACGTGCGTTGCACGTGCGCATTTACTAGTACATACAAATGTATTTGTATCAAAGTGCTGATACAATATATTGTGATATACAATATATGATGACAACAATACTTATGTTGTTGTTACAACATTGTAAATGGACATTAATTATATTGACCACTCAGGAGATTGAAAGACTATTCATAGTCTCCAAACATGTCGGTTGAGGCATATACAACCATCACATTCTCCGTGCCCATAGAGTCCCGTCATAGCTGGTGATGCCGGATTGAAGGTTGAAGTTCGATTCAAACCTTTGCCCTTGAGGTTCATTGTATCCCAGGAATTGCTGATACAGAATAACCAGATGTTAAGATCTGAATCTGATGGCTTATGATATATAAGACACCATTTTTCTGTTAGCGGTGTGATCTGACCAGACGTGAATCCAGGATTTCACACATTATCCCACGAGACACAAGAGCGATCATGATGTCCATGGCCCAGATAGGGCAGTGGTGGCCATTGAGGGCGAATGCCTCAAACTCTATAGCCATATGTTAACTCTATGGGTAAACCAAAGATAATTAATTTACAACCAATAAATTAAAGACCATCATGATTGATGTTGTAATGAACTTAGCAAAATCAATGGGTATTTCAAGAAGTTATCTTGAAACCATTAGTGTGAATCTCAAATTTCCAAGTATGACATCTTGAACATAATCTTCAAAATGAAGAAGATCTCGTAGCACTAGGGAGTATAATCTGATGAAATCAGTAAATACTCACTCGTAGTGCCTTATGTCATGACTTAGTAAAATGTGTGGGAGAGCACTTTGTAAAGCAATCATAATGTTGAAAACGATAAAATGTATGCTTTATCAGTAGTCATCGATAATCTGCATAGGCAGTAGATCCATATGACTACCTTGTGATCCCAAACATCAATTTGATGAAATCACTTTGAATGTTGTATCTGCATTTGCAAGAAATTGAAAATTTCAATTGCAAATAGACGTATTAATCTCGACATGTGTTTAACATGGAAATAAATACATTATAGATATATTCCGGAATACATCGTACTCAACGGAGAAACAATACTGCAGAGGTACTGAATTTATCTTTGTAAGAGATGAGAAATCTCAATTGGAAATGAATGTAATTAATCTCAACATGTGATAAACGTGGAAATATATTACATCAACTTAAGATCTGGAATACATCTCGGTACTCAACATATTTACACCACAATTGTAATGAATAGTAATGATGTTGCAAACTTGATGTTTAAGTGAAAAACTTGAATTGTATAGACCTCAAAATAAAATGAGATGATTTTGTATCAAGTTGCAAGAGATATAATTCAGCTGAGTGAATTAATATTTTGCGAGAGAAAGTAATTTCAATCGCGATGAGATTGTTTTGCGAGAAAAATTTCTCAACGCAAATCAACATTGTTGTGCGAGAACCTGTCCATTGATTTGTAATTCACGGAGACTTAAATGTGAAATACAGATAAGTTAAGGATTATTCCGCATACTCAATTAAGTCAAAAGACTTCAAACAGCAGCGTCCAACCCGTAAATATGCGAAACAACGAGGCCTGAAGTGCAGAATGGTGAAGAGATAATGTTTTATCCCCGTCCAGTTGCCGATTACGAGTAAATCGTAACCGCCGCCGCCTCTCGGGCTTGCCGGCCACGGGCACGGCCGGGCGGCGGCCAGTCGAGGCCGAGCGCGGGGAGGCGGCCGCGTGCTGGAGACGGGAGGCCTGGCGCCGGGGCACGACGCGGGGCATAGCCGCTTGCGCGCGGGCGGGCGCGACGGCCACGGCGTTCACCGTCAAGCCGAGCTGCCAAAGGTCGCTGCGTGCTCCGCCAAGGGGCTCCATGTACCAGTGCGGCCGGAGCGGCTGCACGACGACGAGGTCGTTAGGAGAAAGCCGAGCGCCATAAGACGGCAGCGGGCGCCGGAGCGTGGCGCAGCTGGAGGAGTGGCGGGCGTCGGGACGGCAGGCGCGACGGCCCTGCAGTGTCCGCGTCGATGACCACATCGCTGGCTTCGACTTCAACAACCGCAGGGGTTGGACACGGCAGCGCCGTGGCCTCGTCGTCGTCGTCGATTATGACGACCTCATTCGGCAGGTCGATGGCGCCCAAGCGGACGGGCGCGGCCGAGGCGTGGGGCGGCCGGCGCGGCCAGGCGGCGATGGCGTGAGGCGTGGCTTGGCCACGGCCGGCGACGAAGGGCGCGAGGCGCGGCCCTGCGGGAAGTTTTAAGGCCTGGTTCTCCACTGATTCTCCATACAGCCATGAATCCATCGATTCGGTTGGCATTGGCGTTTCCACACAAGACCACATCTCCATCTTGAAAGAATTAGGAAAAGAAGGTCGCGTCGCCGATTGAAAAACCTGGTGTTGCGTGGTGGAGTGTCTTCACGAACAGCGCCGGCTGTTGGCAGCTGCCATCCGGCGTCCCGACGGGAGGAACGGCAGCGTGGATGGGTGTGGAGGAGCACCAGATCCGGGCTCGCGTCGGCCACTTGGTTTGAGGGGCCGAGGGTCACCGGTTCATCAACGCCGGAGGGCGTCGCCCCAACGGATGTGCACCAGTCTCGCCGTTCTTCTTCTCTTCTTTTCCTTCCGTTCCTTTTCGCTTGTCGCGTGGCCTAATACTCTCGGTAGAGGCGTGCGTGATAACATATTAAAGAGAAATCAGAGAGAGAGGGAGATAGAGAAGTAAAAGTGAATTCTTATTCTCATTGATAATGAGTTACACATATATACAGCCCCGAAGGGGTGTCTTTCAAGGAACACAAGGCAACTGCCTCCTTTAGAAAAAGTAGGCATTAATAGGATTAATTAAATCCTAACAGAAACAACCGTAGAGCTCTGCATCCCTGTCATCCATGAAGTCAACATCGATCTCAGAGATTTCGAAGTACTAGGGTTGGTGCGTCGCCGCCGCAGCCGCTTGATGCCCTAACGAGGTGACCCCTCTTCAGGTTCCCATCCCCTGACTAAGAAAGTCAGGGTTTTATGTCCTCCAACAGCTTCGTTGATCCTGAGTTCTCTTTGTAAATCACCACTGCAAAGTTGTAATCTGCTGTCCTCTGGCGGCTGCACCGACCGAGTTTTTTCGACGGTTTCGTCGATCACCGGATTCACGGCCTTCTCGTCGGAGGCTGTCCGATCATCATGAAAGTTTTAAGATGGAATTGTAACGGACTCGGAAATGCCGCAACAGTTCGGGCGTTGTTGGATGTCCAGCGAGCATGCAACCCAGACGTGATGTTTTTGTTGGAGACACACTTGAAAAGCTATCCGGCTGAATGTTTACGAAGAAGATTAAAAATGGATCACAAATTGGTGTGTGCGGGAGAAGGTCAGAAAGGTGGTTTGATACTAGTTTGGAAAAAAGAAGTGAAAATACAAAGGCTGGAGCTTGACCCGATGTTCATTGATGTAATGGTAGAAGATGAGAGCAATGTTAAGTAGAGACTGACGAGTACGTACCGACGAGTACATACGGTGAGTTCAGGTGGGAACATAAGTATAAAACTTGGAAAGGATGCGTCGGTTGCAATAGACCAACAATTCACCATGGCTTCTAAGTTCTAACTAGGGATATGAATGAGATCCAGTTCTTGAGTGAAAAGGCTGATGGAAATCCTAGACCGCAACATATATGCAAGCTTTTCAATCTGCCATTCATGATTGTGAGCTAAGGGACATGGGTTTCCTGGGGGCCAATTCACGTGGCAGCGAGGTCGCATTAGAGAGAGGCTGGATCGTGGCCTGATTAATGACTCTTGGGATGTTCCATGTCTAGGATCAGAGAGTGCTCAAGAAGGCAAAGAAGAGACTTCAGCGGGCACACAGGGAATTGAAAAAATTAATGAACGATCCTATGAATGATGAGATAGAGGAGAAGAGAAAAGAGCTTTCTGAATTGATTAAGTTTTTGCTAGAACTCGAGGAAATACATTATATGCAAAATCCAACTGGCTCTAGTTTGGTGATCACAATATGGTTTTTTTTCCAGGCATATGCTACGGCAAGACGGAAGATTATTTTTTTAATTAAAAAATTGAATGACGTACTGGCAAATATATTGGAAGGTACGATCTCTCCGTAGTCCACATACACGAAGCTACTTTCATAACTTGTTTAGCTCAGAAGTTCAGTAGGTTGATCCGACGATATTACAAAAGGTCTAGTCCAAAGTGACAGCCCAAATGAATGATCTCTTAATGGCACTGTACACTGTAGATAATGTTCGCAAGGCTGTGCTTAGTATTGGTGATCTAAAGGCGCCTAGGCCGGACGACCACCATGCATTATTCTTCAAAAAGTTTTGGCATGTCCTGGGTGACGCCATTACACAGGAGGTATTATTTGTTTTAAATAATCGCCATATTCCTGTTAAGTGGGACGATACGTCTATTGTGCTGATTCCAAAAAATAGACACATCCGAAATGATTACTCAGTATAGACCAATAAGTCTTTGCAACGTTTTGTATAAAACATTTCAAAATTGTTAGCTCTCAGGTTGAAGAGTATTCTGCCAGAAATTATTGCGCCAACTTAGGGTCCTGGCATATTGATAATGGATAATATGTTGATTGCTTATGAGTGTATTGACAAAATCAAGAATAAAAGAGCCGGGCAGATAATCTTATGTGCAGTAAAACTATGTATAAGACTTATGACCGTGTGGAATGGATCTTTTTGAGGAGCATGATGCAGAAGCTTGGTTTTCATGCGCAGTGGATTGAGATGATTATGCCTTGTGTTAGCTTTGTGACATACAAGGTGAGATTTAGCTCTCATGAAACATAAATTTTCACTCCGACGAGGGGTATTAGACAGGGGGGCCCTCTCTCCTCATATTTGTTCCTTATTTATGCAGAAGGACTTTCCAGTATGTTGCAGTATGAAGAAGAAGAAGTTGGTGGTATGGATGAGATTAGAGTGTGTAGAAATGCACCGTCAGTTTCACACCTTTTATTTCTCGATGATTCTCTAATTCTCATGAAAGCAGATGTGTTAAATGCAACTTCCTTACAGCAGACGCATGATACCTATTGCTAGAGTTCAGGACAAATGGTGAGTTTGACTAAGTCAAGTATTTTCTTTAGTCCAAAATACAAAGTGTAGTGTCAAAAGCAGAGATTTCTGAAATTTTACAGATTGATATGGAAGCATTATCTGATAAATACCTAGGCCTCCCAACTCTAGTGGGAGCTGACAAAAGTGACTGCTTCAGACATTTTGTAGAGAGAATTAAAATATGTGATCCATTTGGAGAATTCACTTTTGTCTATGTGGCAGAGTATTTTGAAGGGGCTGGAAACATTCAGGAAATGATACATTTGGAGAATTAAGACTCGTGAACATGTGAATATACAGACAAATCCTTGGTTTTTCTCTAGTCTGGATAGAATGGCGATATCACCGAGGGGTCAAACGGTTCTAACCAAAGTTTGTGAATTAATTGATATGGCTAATGATACATGGGATGAGGCGCTGATAACAAGTTTATTCAATCCAGTGGATTCCTGTAGAATTATTCAGATTCCACTACACTTGCATGGTTTTGATGACGTTGTGGCATGGCACCCGAACAAGACAGGTATTTTCCCAGTAAAGAGTGCATATCATGCTTGTCCTATTTGTCATCAAGGGGCTAAGGATATCCGTCATTTAATGTTTCTATGTTCGAATGCACAACACTTGTGGATGAAGCTGGGTGTCACAAATATCATCGACCAAGCGATCCAGGTTGATAGATCGAGGTCTGCGATCTTGGAATTTATCTTATCATTGTCGGATCAGCAGCTTGAGATGCACCCAATACTTAACTTCAAACAAGTAATAGCCGTTGGGGGCTGGTACCTTTGGTGGATCCTTAGAAAAGTGATGCACAATGAATCAATTCCTCCCCCTTGGAGGTGGGCAATCTTGTTGGGGAACGCAGTAAATTCAAAAAAATTCCTACGCACGCGCAAGATACATCTAGGTGATGCATAGCAACGAGAGGGGAGAGTGTAGTCCACGTACCCTCGTAGTCCATAAGCGGAAGCATTATGACGACATGGTTGCTGTAGTCGTACGTCTTCACGATCCGACCGATCCTAACACCGAAGGTACGACACCTTCGCGATCTGCACACGTTCAGCTCGGTGACGTCCCATGAACTCTAGATCCAGCTGAGGTTGAGGGAGAGTTTTGTCAGCACGAAGGCGTGATGACGGTGATGATGAATTTACCGACGCAGGGCTTCGCCTAAGCTCTACAACAATATGACCGATGTGGAAATCTGTGGAGGGGGGCATCGCACACGGCTAAATAATCAACTTGTGTGTCTATGGGGTGCCCCCTCCCCACGTATATAAAGGAGGGAGGGAGGAAGAGGCCGGCCTAGGAGGAGGCGCGCGCCAAGGGGGGGCAATCCTACTCCAAGTAGGTTTGCCCCCCTTCCTATTCCTACTAGGAGAATGAGGAAAGAGGAGGAGGGGAGAAGGAAAGAGGGGGTCGCCCCCCCAAACCCTAAACCAATTCGGTTTGGGCCTAGGGGGGGGGGGCGTGCCCCACACCTTGCTTGCTGCCTTCTTTCTCCACTAGGGCCCAATAAGGCCCATAGACTCCCCGGGGGGTTCCGGTAACCTCCCGGTACTCTGAAAAATACCCGATACACTTTGGAACCCTTCCGGTGTCCGAATATAACCTTCCAATATATCAATATTTATGTCTCGGCCATTTCAAGACTCCTCATCATGTCCGTGATCACATCCTGGACTCCAAACTACCTTCGGTACATCAAAACACATAAACTCATAATACCGATCGTCATCGAACGTTAAGCGTGCGGACCCTACGGGTTCGAGAACTATGTAGACATGACCGAGACTCACTTCCAGTCAATAACCAATAGAGGAACCTGGATGCTCATATTGGTTCCTACATATTCTACGAAGATCTTTATCGGTCAAACCGCATAACAACACACATTGTTCCCTTTGTCATCGGTATGTTACTTGCCCGAGATTCGATCATCGGTATCATCATACCTAGTTCAATCTCATTACTGGCAAGTCTCTTTACTCGTTCTATAATGCATCATCTCTTAACTAACTCATTAGTCACACTGCTTGCAAGGCTTATAGTGATGTGCATTACCGAGAGGGCCTAGAGATACCTCTCCGACAATCGAAGTGACAAATCCTAATCTCGATCTATGCCAACTCAACAAACACCATCGGAGTCACCTGTAGAGCATCTTTATAATCACCCAGTTATGTTGTGACATTTGATAGCACACTAAGTGTTCCTCCGGTATTCGGGAGTTGCATAATCTCATAGTCATAGGAACATGCATAAGTAATGAAGAAAGCAATAGCAACAAACTAAACGATCATAGTGCTAAGCTAACGGATGGGTCTAGTCCATCACATCAGATCTGTATGTATTTAGCAAATTTCTATGTCTACAATACTCTGCACGGAGCTACTCTAACTAATTGCTCCCACTTTCAATATGTATCCAGATCGAGACTTAGACTCATCTAGATCGTTGTCAAAAGCTTGCATCGACGTAACTCTTTACGACGAACTCTTTTATCACCTCCATAACCGAGAAATATTTCCTTAGTCCTCTAAGGATAATGTTGACCGTTGTCCAGTGATCTACTGCTATATCACTATTGTACTCCCTTGCCAAAACATGCTAAGGTATACAATAGGACTGGTACACAGCATAACATACTTTATAGAACCTATGACTGAGGCATAGGGAATGACTTTTTCATTCTCTTTCTATTTTATGCCGTGGTCGGGTTTTGAGTCTTTACTCAACTTCACACCTTGCAACACAGGCAAGAACTCCTTCTTTGACTGTTCCATTTTGAACTACTTCAAAATCTTGTCAAGGTATGTACTCATTGAAAAATCTTATCAAGTGTCTTGATCTATCTCTATAGATCTTGATGCTCAATGTGTAAGCAGCTTCACCAAGGTCTTTATTTGAAAAACTCCTTTCAAACACTCCTTTATGCTTTCCAGAAAATTCTACATCATTTCCGATCAACAATATGTCATTCACATATACTTATCAGAAAGGTTGTAGTGCTCCCACTCACTTTCTTGTAAATACAGGCTTCACCGCAAGTATGTATAAAACTATATGCTTTGATCAACCTATCAAATCGTATATTCCAACTCCGAGATGCTTGCACCAGTCCATAGATGGATCGCTGGAGCTTGCACACTTTTGTTAACATCTTTAGGATTGACAAAACCTTCTGGTTGCATCATATACAACTCTTCTTTAATAAACCCATTATGGAATGTAGTTTTGATATCCATTTGTCAGATTTCATAAAATGCGGCAACTGCTAACATGATTCTAATAGACTTTTAAGCATTGATATGAGTGGGAAAATCTCATCGTAGTCAACACCTTGAACTTGTCAAAAACCTTTTGCGACAATTCGAGCTTTGTAGATAGTAACACTACTATCAGCGCCCGTCTTCCTCTTGAAGATCCATTTATTCTGAATGGCTCACCGATTATCGGGCAAGTCAATCAAAGTCCATACTTTCTTCTCATACATGGATCTCATCTCAGATTTCATGGCCTTAAGCCATTTCGCGGAATCTGGGCTCATCATCGCTTCCTCATAGTTCGTAGGTTCGTCATGGTCAAGTAACATGACCTCCAGAACAAGATTACCGTACCACTCTGGTACGGATCTTACTCTGGTTGACCTATGATGTTTGGTAGTAACTTGATCTGAAGTTTCATGATCATCATCATTAACTTCCTCACTAATTGGTGTAGGCATCACTGGAACTGATTTCAGTGATGAGCTACTTTCCAATTCGAGAGAAGGTACAATTACCTCATCTGGTTCTACTTTCCTCCCACTCACTTCTTTTGAGAGAAACTCCTTCTCTATAAAGCATCCAATTTTAGCAACAAAGATCTTGCCTTCGGATCTGTGATAGAAGGTGTACCCAAAATTTTCCTTTGGGTATTCTATGAAGACATATTTCTCCGATTTGAGTTTGATCTTGTCAGGTTGAATTTTTTTCACATAAGCATTGCAGCCCCAAACTTTAAGAAACGACAGCTTAGGTTTCTAGCCAAACCACAGTTCATATGGTGTCGTCTCAACGGATTTAGATGGTGCCCTGTAACGCCCGGATAATCAAGCTACAGTACCCCCCTGCTACGTCTTGAGCTTGCGTTGGTTTTCCCCGAAGAGGAAGGGATGATACAGCAGAGTAGCGTAAGTATTTCCCTCAGTTTTTGAGAACCAAGGTATCAATCCAGTAGGAGCCCACGGTCAAGTCCCTCATACCTGCACAAAGCGATAGCTACTCGCAACCAACGCGATTAGGGGTTGTCAAGCCCTTCACAGTCACTTACGAGAGTGAGATCTGATAGAGAGAATATTTTTGGTATTTTTGATATAAAGATGCAAAGTAAAAAGTAAAATCAAAGTAAATAGCAAAACAATATAAAAGTGATGGAGATTGATATGATGAGAATAGACCCGGGGGCCATAGGTTTCACTAGTGGCTTCTCTCAAGAGCATAAGTATTCTACGGTGGGTGAACAAATTACTGTTGAGCAATTGATAGAATTGAGCATCATTATGAGAATATCTAGGCATGATCATGTATATAGGCATCACGTCCGTGACAAGTAGATCGAAACGATTCTGCATCTACTACTATTACTCCACTCATCGACCGCTATCCAGCATGCATCTAGAGTATTAAGTTAAAAACAAAGTAACGCCTTAAGAAAGATGACATGATGTAGAGAGATAAATTCATGCAATATGAAATAAACCCCATCTTATTATCCTTGATGGAAACGATACAATACGTGCCTTGCTGCCCCTTCTGTCACTGGGTAAGGACACCGCAAGATCGAACCCAGAGCTAAGCACTTCTCCCATGGCAAGAACTACCAATCTAGTTGGCTAAACCAAACGGATAATTCGAAGAGACTTGCAAAGATAAGCAATCATGCATAAAATAATTCAGAGAAGATTCAAATATTATTCATAGATAGACTTGATCATAAACCCACAATTCATCGGTCTCAACAAACACACCGCAAAAAGAAGATTACATCGAATAGATCTCCACGAGAGAGGGGGAGAACTTTGTATTGAGATTCAAAGAGAGATAAGAAGCCATCTAGCTACTAACTATGGACCCGAAGGTCTGAGGTAAACTACTCACACTTCATCGGAGGGGCTAGGATGATGTAGAAGCCCGCCGTGATGACGGCCCTCTTCCGGCGGAGCTCCGGAACAGGCCCCAAGATGGGATCTCGTGGATACAGAATGTTGCGGCGGTGGAATTAGGTTTTTGGCTCATGTTCTGATCGTTTGGGGGTACGTGTGTATATATAGGAGGAAGGAGTACATCGGTGGAGCACCGAGGGGCCCACGAGGCAGGGGGCGCCCTAGGGGGGGGGCGCCCCCACCCCCGTGACCACCTCTTTGATCCCTTGCAGTAGGGTCCAAGTCTCCTGGATCACGTTCGGTGAGAAAATCACGTTTCCGAAGATTTTATTCCGTTTGGACTCCGTTTGATATTCCGTTTATCCGAAACACTGAAATAGGCAAAAAAACAGCAATTCTGGGCTGGGCCTCCGGTTAATAGGTTAGTCCCAAAAATAATATAAAAGTGGAAAATAAAGCCCAATATAGTCCAAAACAGTAGATAATATAGCATGGAGCAATCAAAAATTATAGATACGTTGGAGACGTATCAGGCATCCCCAAGCTTAATTCCTGCTCGTCATCGAGTAGGTAAATGATAAAAAGAGAATTTTTGATGCGGAGTGCTACTTGGCATAATTTCAATGCAAATCTTCTTAATTGTGGTATGAATATTCAGATTAGAAAGATTCAAGATAAAAGTTTATATTGACATATAAAATAATAATACTTCAAGCATACTAACAAAGCAATTATGTCTTCTCAAAATAACATGGCCAAAGAAAGTTATCCCTACAAAATCATATAGTCTGGCTATGCTCCATCTTCACCACACAAAGTATTTAAATCATGCACAACCCTGATGACAAGCCAAGCAATTGTTTCATACTCTAACTTTTTCAATCTTCACGCAATACATGAGCGTGAGCCATGGATATAGCACTATAGGTGGAATAGAATGGTGGTTGTGGAGAAGACAAAAAGAAGAAGATAGTCTCACATCAACTAGGCGTATCAACGGACTATGGAGATGCCCATCAATAGATATCGATGTGAGTGAGTAGGGATTGCCATGCAACGGATGCACTAGAGCTATAAATGTATGAAAGCTCAACAAAAGAAACTAGTGGGTGTGCGTCCAACTTGCTTGCTCACGAAGACCTAGGGCAATTTGAGGAAGCCCATCATTGGAATATACAAGCCAAGTTCTATAACGTAAAATTCCCACTAGTATATGAAAGTGACAACATATGAGACTCTCTATATGAAGAACATGGTGCTACTTTGAAGCACAATATATGAGACTCGCTATATCCTGGTGCTACTTTGAAGCACAAGTGTGGAAAAAAGGATAGTAGCATTGTCCCTTTTTTATTTATATTTTTTGGGCCTTCTTTTTTTTCTTTGGCCTTTCTCTTTTTTTGGGACAATGCTCTATTGAATGATGATCATCACACTTCTATTTATTTACAACTCAATGATTACAACTCGATACTAAAACAAAGTATGACTCTATATGAATGCCTTCGGCGGTGTACCGGGATATGCAATGAATCAAGAGTGACAAGTATGAAAGAATTATGAACGGTGACTTTGCCACAAATACTATGTCAACTACATGATCATGCTAAGCAATATGACAATGATGGATGTGTCATGATGAACTAGATGGTGGAAAGTTGCATGGCAATATATCTCGGAATGGCTATGGAAATGCCATAATAGGTAGGTATGGTGGCTGTTTTGAGGAAGGTATATGGTAGGTGTATGATACCGGCGAAAGTTGCGCGGTATGAGAGAGGCTAGCAAAGGTGGAAGGGTGAGAGTGTGTATAATCCATGGACTCAACATTAGTCATAAAGAACTCATATACTTATTACAAAAATTTAGAAGTTATCAAAGCAAAGTATTACGCGCATGCTCCTAGGGGGATAGATTGGTAGGAAAAGACCATCGTTCGTCCCTGACCGCCACTCATAAGGAAGACAATCAATAAATAAATCATGCTCCGACTTCATCACATGACGGTTCACCATACGTGCATGCTACGGGAATCACAAACTTCAACACAACTATTCTTTAAATTCACAACTACTCAACTAGCATGACTTTAATATTATCACCTCCATATCTCAAAACAATTATCATGCTTCAATATTTTCTTAGTATTCAACACACTCAAAAGAAAGTTTCACAAATCTTGAATACCAAGCATAACATTATTAGGCAAATTACCATGCTATTAAGAGACTCTCAAAATAATTTAAGTGAAGCATGAGCGATCAATAGTTTCTTTAAAACGAATCCACCACCGTGCTCTAAAAGATCTAAGTGAAGCACATAGAGCAAAATTATCTAGCTCAAAAGATATAAGTGAAGCACATAGATCAAAATTATCTAGCTCAAAAGATATAAGTGAAGCACATAGAGAAAAATTATCTAGCTCAAAAGATATAAGTGAAGCACATAGAGTATTCTATCAAATTTTAATTCATGTATGGATCTCTCAAAAGGTATGTACAACAAGGATGATTGTGGCATACTAACAAACAAATACACAAATAACACAAGATGCTCCAAGCAAAACACATATCATGTTGGTGAATAAAAATATAGCTCCAAGTAAATTACCGATGGAAGTGGACGAAAAGAGGGGATGCCTTCCGGGGCATCCCCAAGCTTTGGTTTTTTGGTGTCCTTGGATTATCTTGGGGGTTCCATGGGAATCCCCAAGCTTAGGCTCTTTCCACTCCTTGTTCCATGATCCATCAAAAGAATTCACCCAAAACTTGAAAACTTCACAACACAAAACTCAAAATAGAAAACTCTTGAGCTTCGTTAGAAAAAGAAAACAAAAGACCACTTCAAGGTACTGTAATGAACTCATTCTTTATTTATATTGGTGTTAAAACTACTGTATTCCAACTTATCTATGGATTATAAACTATTTTACTACCCATAGATTCATCAAAATAAGCAAACAACACACGAAAAACAGAATCTGTCAAAAACAGAACAGTCTGTAGTAATCTGTAGCTAGCGCAAGATCTGGAACCCCAAAAATTCTAAAATAAATTTTTGGACGTGAGGAATTTATCTATTAATCATCTGCAAAAATAATTAACTAAATATAACTCTTAAAATAAAAATTACAGCAGTTCCCGTGAGCGCTAAAGTTTCTGTTTTTTACAGCAAGTTCAACAAGACTTTCCCCAAGTCTTCCCAACGGTTCTACTTGGCACAAACACTAATTAAACACAAAAAACACAACCAAAACAGAGGCTAAATAATTTATTTATTACTAAACAGGAGCAAAAAGCAAGGAATAAAAATAAAATTGGGTTGCCTCCCAACAAGCGCTATCGTTTAACGCCCCTAGCTAGGCATAACGAGCAAGAATAGATCTAGGTATTGCCATCTTTGGTAGGCAATCCATAAGTGGCTCTCATGATAGTTTCATATGGTAATTTTATTTTCTTTCTTGGAAAGTGTTCCATGCCCTTTTTTAATGGAAATTGAAATCTAATATTCCCTTCCTTCATATCAATAATCGCACCAACCGTTCTAAGGAAAGGTCTACCAAGAATAATAGGGCAAGAAGGATTGCAATCTATATCAAGAACAATGAAATCTACGGGAATATAATTCCTATTTGCAACAATAAGAACATCATTAATCCTTCCCATAGGTTTCTTAATAGTGGAATCCGCAAGATGCAAGTTTAGAGAGCAACCATCAAAATTACGGAAATCTAGCAAATCACACAAAGTCTTGGGAATAGTAGAGACACTAGCACCCAAATCACACAAAGCATAAAACTCATGATCTTTAATTTTAATTTTAATAGTTGGTTCCCACTCATCATAGAGTTTTCTAGGGATAGAAACTTTCAACTCAAGTTTTTCTTCATAAGATTGCATCAAGGCATCAACAATCTGTTCGGTGAAGGCTTTATTTCGACTATAAGCATGTGGAGAATTTAGCATGGATTGCAACAAGGAAATACAATCAATCAAAGAGAAATTTTCATAATTAAATTCCTGGAAATCCAATATAGTGGATTTAGAAACATCTAGATTTTTATTTGTTTCAATCCCACTTTCATCAATTTCATCATTAAGATCTAAATACTCCGAATTTTTAGAACGCCTTCTAGGTAAAGGAAGATCATATTCAGTTTAATCAAGATTCATATTGCAAAATAAAGATTTAATTGGAGACACATCAATAACTTTTAGATCTTCATCTTGATTTTAATAGGAATTGGAAGAACACGCTTTAATAAAGGCATCTTTGGAAGCACGCATCCTAGCGGTTCTTTCCTTACACTCATCAATTGAAATTCTCATGGCTTTTAGAGACTCATTAATATCATGCTTAGGTGGAATAGATCTAAGTTTCAAAGCATCAACATCAAGAGCAATTCTATCAACATTTCTAGCCAAATCATCAATCTTAAGCAATTTTCTTCAATCATAGCATTAAAATTCTTTTGCGAAGAAATAAATTCTTTAATATTAGATTCAAAATCAGAGGGCATCTTATTATAATTTCCATAAGAGTTGTTGTAGGAATTCCCATAATTATTAGAAGGATTACTAGGATATGGCCTAGGATTAAAATTCCCTCTATAAGCGTTGTTACCAAAATTATTCCTACCAACAAAATTCACATCCGTAGATTCATTATTATTATCAATCAAAGTAGACAAAGGCATATCATTAGGATCAGAAGAAACACTGTTAGTAGCAAATAATTTCATAAGTTCATCCATCTTTCCACTCAACACGTTAATTTCTTCTATCGCATGCACTTTTTTATTAGAAGTTCTTTCAGTATGCCATTGAGAATAATTAACCATAATATTATCTAGGAGTTTAGTAGCATCTCCTAAAGTGATTTCCATAAAAGTGCCTCCCGCGGCCGAATCTAAAAGATTTCTAGAAGCAAAATTCAATCTGGCATAAAAGTTTTGTATAATCATTTCAAACCATGAGTAGGGCAATTACGTATCATTAATTTCATTCTCTCCCAAGCTTGTGAAACATGTTCATGATCAAGTTTTTTAAAGTTCATTATATCATTTCTAAGAGAGATGATCTTAGCGGGAGGAAAATACTTAGAGATAAAAGCATCTTTGCACTTGTTCCATGAATCAATACTATTCTTAGGCAAAGACGAAAACCAAGCTTTAGCACGATCTCTAAGCGAAAAAGGAAATAGCTTCAATTTAACGACATCATTATTGACATCTTTTTTCTTTTTCATATCACATAAATCAACGAAGCTATTCAGATGAGTAGCGGCATCTTCACTAGGAAGGCCGGCGAATTGATCTTTCATAACAAGATTCAACAAAGCAGTATTAATTTCACAAGATTCAGCATCGGTAAGAGGAGCAATCAGAGTGCTAAGGAAATCATTATTATTGGTATTGGTGAAGTCACACAATTTAGTAGTATCTTGAGCCATCGCGACAAACAAGCAATCTAACACACGAGCAAACAAAAAGCAAGCGGACAAAAGAGGCAAACAGAGAGGGAGGACAGAGAGAGAGGGCGAATAAAATGGCAAGGGTGAATTGGTGGGAGAAGAAAACGAGAGGCAAATGGAAAATAATGTAATGCGAGAGATAGGGATTGTGATGGGTACTTGGTATATGACTTTTTGCGTACACTCCCCGGCAACGGCGCCAGAAATCCTTCTTGCTATGTCTTGAGCTTGCGTTGGTTTCCCCCGAAGAGGATGGGATGATGCAGCAGAGTAGCGTAAGTATTTCCCTCAGTTTTTGAGAACCAAGGTATCAATCCAGTAGGAGCCCACGCTCAAGTCCCTCGTACCTGCACAAAGCGATAGCTACTCGCAACCAACGCGATTAGGGGTTGTCAAGCCCTTCACAGTCACTTACGAGAGTGAGATCTGATAGATAGAATATTTTTGGTATTTTTGATATAAAGATGCAAAGTAAAAAGTAAAATCAAAGTAAATAGCAAAACAATATAAAAGTGATGGAGATTGATATGATGAGAATAGACCCGGGGGCCATAGGTTTCACTAGTGGCTTCTCTCAAGAGCATAAGTATTCTACGGTGGGTGAACAAATTACTGTTGAGCAATTGATAGAATTGAGCATAATTATGAGAATATCTAGGCATGATCATGTATATAGGCATCACGTCTGTGACAAGTAGATCGAAACGATTCTGCATCTACTACTATTACTCCACTCATCGACAGCTATCCAGCATGCATCTAGAGTATTAAGTTAAAAACAGAGTAAAACCTTAAGCAAGATGACATGATGTAGAGAGATAAATTCATGCAATATGAAATAAACCCCATCTTGTTATCCTCGATGGCAACGATACAATACGTGCCTTGCTGCCCCTTCTGTCACTGGGTAAGGACACCGCAAGATCGAATCCAGAGCTAAGCACTTCTCCCATGTCAAGAACTACTAATCTAGTTGGCCAAACCAAACGGATAATTCGAAGAGACTTGCAAAGATAACCAATCATGCATAAAAGAATTCAGAGAAGACTCAAATATTATTCATAGATAGACTTGATCATAAACCCACAATTCATCGGTCTCAACAAACACACCGCAAAAAGAAGATTACATCGAATAGATCTCCACGAGAGAGGGGGAGAACTTTGTATTGAGATTCAAAGAGAGAGAAGAAGCCATCTAGCTACTAACTATGGACCCGAAGGTCTGAGCTAAACTACTCACACTTCATCGGAGGGGCTAGGATGATGTAGAAGCCCTCCGTGATGACGGCCCTCTTCCGGCGGAGCTCCGAAACAGGCCCCAAGATGGGATCTCGTGGATACAGAAAGTTGCGGTGGTGGAATTAGGTTTTTGGCTCTTGTTCTAATCGTTTGGGGGTACGTGTGTATATATAGGAGGAAGGAGTACGTCGGTGGAGCACCGAGGGGCCCACGAGGCAGGGGGCGCGCCCCCCACCCTCGTGACCACCTCTTTGATCCCTTGCAGTAGGGTCCAAGTCTCCTGGATGATGTTCGGTTAGAAAATCACGTTTCCGAAGATTTTATTCCGTTTGGACTCCGTTTGATATTCCGTTTATCCAAAACACTGAAATAGGCAAAAAAGAGCAATTCTGGGCTGGGCCTCCGGTTAATAGGTTAGTCCCAAAAATAATATAAAAGTGGAAAATAAAGCCCAATATAGTCCAAAACAGTAGATAATATAGCATGGAGTAATCAAAAATTATAGATACGTTGGAGACGTATCACCCCCTGCTAATGATGCCACGTCACCACGATTACTGTTGTTAACCTCGCAATGATTCAATCCTTTCGAATTCAAAATTCGAAATCAAGTCAAACGGTAAAGGTTTTAAAATATTAAAACTAAAATGTTTGGTTTGTGCCAAATAATGCATAGGTAATTATGGTGGAGGAACCGGACTTTTATAAAATGTTTAAATACTCTAAAATAAATGAAACAGTAGCAAAAACAACTAATTAAATGCCCTATATGATTAATAAAATGTTAAACTAATTTATATGGCGGTTAAACTTTTTGTGGCATTGTGGTATATTGCATATTAAATATTGAGACCAGCCACACATTTTCCAAAAGTGATTTATTGTTAAAAGAAAGTGCAAACATAAAAGAAAAGAAAAGGTAAATCAAAAAAGAAAGAAAAAAGGGCAAAACCTGGCACTGTGCACTTGAGGCCCAAGTGCACAGCACCAGGCCTAGCCCAACACGCCTCCTCCTTCCTCCCCTGTTCATCAGGTCGTGGTGGCTGACTGCAGCACGTCCACGACCATGGATGGCCACACGTCGAACATCCATCCTTCCCCACGACGCTTACTTGACACCCCGGAGCCCCTGGAACCCTAGCATGTCACTCCCCCTCTCTTTGACCCCTCCCCCTCTCAAATCTGTTCATGCCCAAGAACATGGCCGCCGCCTTCTCGTTGTTGCCGTGGCCTCTGGCCTCCCCTCGCCGTGTAAGCATGTCTAGGGGAATCGCCATGGTCCACTTCGTCCATCCAGAGCACCGAATCGAGGCTGGCCACCTCGTACGCTCGCAATCGAGCTTTTCTTCACCGTGTACATCGCCGGGGTCCATCATGGATTCCCGCCACTCCGGTCCACCTCCGGCCTCTCCGACCTTCTTCCCCTGTTTTCCCCTTCGATCCGACGCCGTAGACTGCTTGTCCTGTCGCGCCTGAAGCTCCATGCCCGCAACCATGCTCACCCGCCCATGGTCGCACCCCTGGTCGCGTCCGGCCGCGTCTGCGTGCACCTGCCGCACCATGGCCGCGCGCCCGCACCGCCCGCGGCTCCCGCGCTCGCCCTGCTGCTTCTTCTCCTTGTAGTGATGTTGCTGCGCTGCTATTGTTGCTCGGCTACTACCGCTGCTACCCACTGCCGTGGCCCCTGCCGCTCCTCCTCGCTGCTACTACTTCTTCTTGTTGCCTCAGCTGTTCTTCTACTCGCTGTTGTTGTTGCTTAGGCTGCTATGTGCTGGTGCTGTTCTGTTGCTTTACGCTGCTGCTGTTGCTTAGCCATGGCCGTGCGATGTGTGTGCTGTGTGTGTGTGAGTGAGTGTGTGTGTTGTGTGTGTCCGGCCGTCCAACATCAAGTGATTCAAAAAGCCCATCAACATGGAGTTTCTTCATGCGCTTTACACCAATATGACCTAAACGACAGTGCCACAAATAAGTTGCACTATCATTATTAACTTTGCATCTTTTGGATTCAATATTATAAATATGTGTATCACTACAATCGAGATTCAATGAACCATTCACCTTGGGTGTATGACCATAGAAGGTTTTATTCATGTAAACAGAATAATAATAATTATTTAACTTAAATGAATAACTGTATTGCAATAAATATGATCCAATCATATTATGCTCAACGCAAACACCAAATAACATTTATTTTAGGTTCAACACTAATCCAGAAGGTAAAGGGAGTGTACAATGGTGATCTTATCAACCTTGGAATCACTTCCAACACACATCGTCACCTTGCCCTCAACTAGTTTAGGTTCATTTTGTAACTCCTGTTTCAAGTTACTAATCATAGCAACCGAACCAATATCAAATACCTTGGGGTTACTATGAACACTAGTAAAGTACACATCAATAACATGTATATCAAATATACTTTTTTTTTCATTTTGTCATCCTTCTTATCCGCCAAGTATTTGGGGTAGTTCCGCTTCCAGTGACCATTCCCTTTGCAGTAGAAGCACTCAGTTTGAGGCTTAGGTCTAGCTTTGGGCTTCTTCACGGGAGTGGCAACTTGCTTGCCATTCTTCTTGAAGTTCCCTTTCTTTCCCTTGCCCTTTTACTTGAAACTAGTGGTCTTGTCAACCATCAACACTTGATGCTTTTTCTTGATTTCTACCTTCGCCAATTTCAGCATCGCGAAGAGCTTGGGAATCGTTTCCGTTATCCCTTGCATATTATAGTTCATCACGAAGTTCTAGTAACTTGGTGATAGTGACTAGAGAACTCTGTCAATCACTATCTTATCTGGAAGATTAACTCCCACTTGATTCAAGTGATTGTAGTACTCAGACATTCTGAGCACATGCTCACTAGTTGAGCTATTCTCCTCCATCTTGTAGGCAATGTACTTGTCAGAGGTCTCATACCTCTTGACTCGGGCATGAGTCTGAAATACAAATTTCAGCTCTTGGAACATCTTATATGCTCCGTGGTGTTCAAAACATTTTTGAAGTCCTGGTTCTAAGCCATAAAGCATGGTGCACTAAACTATCAAGTAGTCATCATACCGAGCTTTGCCAAACATTCATAACGTCTACATCTGCTCCTGCAATAGGTCCATCACCTAGCGGTGCATCAAAGACGTAATTCTTCTATGCAACAATGAGGATAATCCTCAGATCACGGACCTAGTCCGCATCATTGCTACTATCATCTTTCAACATAGTTTTTCTCTAGGATCATATAAAAAATAAACAGGGTGCTACATCGCGAGCTATTGATCTACAACATAGATATGCTAATACTATCAGGACTAAGTTCATGATAAATTAAAGTTCAATTAGTCATATTACTTAAGAACTCAAACTTAGATAGACATCCCTCTAATCATCTAAGTGATTGCTGACCCACAAGTATAGGAGATCTATTGTAGTCCTTTCGATAAGTAAGAGTGTCAAACCCAACGAGGAGCAGAAGGTGATAAACAATTTTCAGTAAGGTATTCTCTGCAAGCACTGAAATTATCGGTAACAGATAGTTTTGTGATAAGGTAATTTGTAACGGGTAACAAGTAACAAAAGTAAATAAGGTGCATCATGAGGGCCCAATCCTTTTTGTAGCAAAGGACAAGCCTGGACAGATTCTTATATAAAGGAAAACGCTCCCGAGGACACATGGGAATTATCTTCTTCATCGCGCTCATATGATTCATGTTCGTTACTTTGATAATTTGATATGTGGGTGGACCGGTGCTTGGGTACTGCCCTTCCTTGGACAAGCATCCCAGTTATGATTAACCCCTCTTGCAAGCATCCGCAACTACAATAGAAGCATTAAGGTAAACCTAACCATAGCATGAAACATATGGATCCAAATCAGCCCCTTACAAAGCAACACATAAACTAGGGTTTAAGCTTCTGTCACTCTAGCAACCCATCATCTACTTATTACTTCCCAATGCCTTCCTATAGGCCCAAACAATGGTGAAGTGTCATGTAGTCAACGTTCACATGACACCACTAGAGGAGAGACAACATACATCTCATCAAAATATCGAACGAATACCAAATTCACATGACTACTTATAGCAAGACTTCTCCCATGTCCTCAAGAACAGACGTAACTACTCACAAATCATATTCATGTTCATACTCAGAGGGGTATTAATATGCATAAAGGATCTGAACATATGATCTTCCACCAAATAAACCAACTAGCATCAACTACAAGGAGTAATCAACACTACTAGCAACCCACAGGTACCAATCTGAGGTTTTGGGACAAAGATTGGATACAAGAGATGAACTAGGGTTTGAGATGAGATGGTGCTGGTGAATATGTTGATGGAGATTGACCCCCTCCCGATGAGAGGATCGATGGTGATGACGATGGTGATGATTTCCCCCTCCCGGAGGGATGTTCCCCCGGCAAAACAGCTCTGCCGGAGCCCTAGATTGGTTCCGCCAAGGTTCCGCCTCGTGGCGGTGGAGTTTCATCCCGAGAGGTTGCTTATGATTTTTTTCCAGGGCGAAAGACTTCATATAGCCAAATATGGGCACCGGAGGCCTGCCAGGGGGCCCACGAGATAGGGGGCGTGCCTAGGGGGGTAGGGCGCGCCCCCGCCCTCGTGGATGGTGGGTGGCCCCCCTTGATATGTCTCCAACGTATCTATAATTTTTGATTGCTCCATGCTACTCCCTCCATTCCTGAATATAGGGTGTATAGTTTTTGGCACGGAAATTAAAGAACGCAATTCGAGGGAAAATTTCACAAGTTTTGGGCGAGATTACACCTGACTAATTGACATGAGAAAATAGAGGAGCTTGCCTCATATAAGGAAATGTAATCAAATCCCTAGAAAAATATCCAAACGAGTGGTGCAATGCAATACACCTTACATTTCAGGGGTTTTCTCAAAAATCTATACACCTTATATCAAGGAATGGAGGGAGTATTATATATGCTGTTTTGGATGTTAATGGGCTTATTTTTACACTTCTATATTATTTTTGGGACTAACCTATTAACCGGAGGCCCAGCCCGAATTGCTGTTTTTTTGCCTATTTTAGTGTTTCATAGAAAAGGAATATCAAACGGAGTCCAAACGGAATGAAACCTTCGGAAGCATGATTTTTGGAACAAACGTGATCCAGGGGACTTGGAGTGGACGTCAAGAAACAACCGAGGAGGCCACGAGGCAGGGGGCGCGCCTACCCCCCCGGGCGCGCCCTCCACCCTCGTGGGCCCCTCGTTGCTCCACCGACCTACTTCTTCCTCCTATATATATATATATACCCCGCAAACATCTAGGAGCACCACGAAACCCTATTTCCACCGCTGCAACCTTCTGTACCCAAGAGATCCCATCTTGGGGCCTTTTCCGGAGATCCGCCGAGGGGGCATTGATCACAGAGGGGCTCTACATCAACTCCATGGCCCCTCTGATGATGTGTCAGTAGTTTACCTCAGACCTTCGAGTCCATAGCTAGTAGCTAGATGGCTTCTTCTCTATCTTTGGATCTCAATACAAAGTTCTCCTTGATTCTCTTGGAGATCTATTCGATGTAATCTTCTTTTGCGGTGTGTTTGTCGAGATCCGATGAATTGTGGGTTTATGATCAAGTTTATCTATGAACAATATTTGAATCTTCTCTGAATTCTTTTACGTATGATTGGTTTATATTTGCAAGTCTCTTCGTATTATCAGTTTGGTTTGGCCTACTAGATTGGTCTTTCTTGCAATGGGAGAAGTGCTTAGCTTTGGGTTCATTCTTGCGGTGCTCGAGCCCAGTGATAGAAAGGGAAATGACACGTATTGTATTGTTGCCATCGAGGATAAAAAGATGGGGTTTACATCATATTTCATGAGTTTATCCCTTTACATCATTTCATCTTGCTTAAGGCGTTACTCTGTTCTTATGAACTTAATACTCTAGATGCATGCTGGATAGCGGTCAATGTGTGGAGTAATAGTAGTAGATGCAGGCAGGATTCGGTCTACTTGTCACGGATGTGATGCCTATATACATGATCATACCTAGATATTCTCATAATTATTTGCTTTTCTATCAATTGCTCGACAGTAATTTGTTTACCCACCGTAATACTTATGCTATCTTGAGAGAAGCCACTAGTGAAACCTATGGTCCCTGGGTCTATTTTCCATCATACAAGTTTCCAATCTATTTTATGTTGCAATCTTTACTTTCAATCTATATCATAAAAATACCAAAAATATTTATTTTATTATTATCATCTCTATCAGATCTCACTCTTGCAAGTGGCCATGAAGGGATTGACAACCCCTTTATCGCGTTGGTTTCGAGGTTCTTATTTGTTTGTGTAGGTACGAGGTGACTCGCGCGTGGTCTCCTACTGGATTGATACCTTGATTCTCAAAAACCGAGGGAAATACTTATGCTGCTTTACTGCATCACCCTTTCCTCTTCAAGGGAAAACCAATGCAGTGCTCAAGAGGTAGCACCCCTCTGGTGCTTCCTTCGCCCAATATTTTTTATATATTCTAAAAATGACTCCCGTGGAGTTTCAGGACTTTTGAAGTTGTGCAGAATAGGTCTCTAATATTTGCTCCTTTTCCTGCCCAGAATTCCAGCTGCCGACATTCTCCCTCTTCGTGCAAACCTTGTAAAATAAGAGAGAATAGGCATAAGTATTGTGACATAATGTGTAATAACAGCCCATAATGCAATAAGTATCGATATAAAAGCATGATGCAAAATGGACGTATCAACTCCCCCAAGCTTAGACCCCTCTTGTCCTCAAGCGGAAGTCGATATCGAAAAATATGTCCACATGTTTAGAGACAGAGGTGTCGATAAAATAAAATACGGACATGAGGGCATCATGATCATTCTTATAACAGCAACATATATATATATAGTCATATGATTTCTTATGCTAAAGTAACAATTCATTCACAATTTCAAGTATGAATCAGAAACTTCATTGAAAACTAACAAACTATAATCTCAGTCATTGAAGCAATTGCAATTTATCATAACATCAGAAAGAGTCAATATAAGATCTTTTCAGCAAGTCCAAATACTCAACTATCATTTAGTCTTTCACAATTTCTAACACTCACGCAATACTTATGGGTATGAAGTTTTAATCGGACACAGAGAAAGATAGGGGCTTATAGTTTTGCCTCCCAACCTTTTACCTCAAGGGTAATGTCAACACTAATAATTCATGAAAACTCACATCCAATTAGCTATATATATCAGGATCTATCCAACACACAATGCTTGCCAAAGGATAAAATGTAAAAAGGAAAGGTGAAGATCACCATGACTCTTGTATGAAGTATAAGACAAGAATAGAATATAGGCCCTTCGCAGAGGGAAGCAGAGGTTGTCATGTGTTTTTATGATTGGATGCACGAAATCTTAATGCAAAAGAACGTCACTTTATATTGCCACTTGTGATATGGACCTTTATTATGCAGTCCGTCGCTTTTATTTCTTCCACATCACAAGATCATATAAAGCTTATTTTCCCCACACTAATAAATCATACATATTTACAGAGCAATTTTTATTGCTTGCAACAATTCCATCTTACTTGAAGGATCTTACTCAACCCATAGGTAGATATGGTGGACTCTCATGGTAAAACTGGGTTTAAGGATATTTGGAAGCACAAGTAGTATCTCTACTTGGTGCAAAGAATTTGGCTAGCATGAGGGGGAAATGCAAGCTCAACATGTTGGATGAACCATGACAATATAATTTATTTCGGGTGTAAGAAAACATAACCCATTACATTGTCTTCCTTCTCCAACCTCAACTTTTTAGCATGTCATATTTAATTGAGTGCTCACAATCATAAAAGATGTCCAAGATAGTATATTTATATGTGAAAACCTCTCTTTCTTTATTACTTCCTATTAATTGCAACGATGACCAAAACTATGTTTGTCAACTCTCAACAACTTTTATTCATCATACTCTTTATATGTGAAGTCATTACTCTCCATAAGATCAATACGATCTCTTCATTTCTTTCTATTCTTACTTTTATTCCCTCAAGATCATAGCAAGATAACCAATCCCTTGACTCAAAACTAATCTTTATTATATATGGCTCACAGACTCGATTACATACAAGGATCATAAAGCAAAACTTAAGACTAAATCATACTAAAACTTTATTCTACTAGATCAAGATATTACCAAAAGGACTGAACTAGAAAAACGGTAAAGATAAAAGGTGTGATGGTGATACGATACCAGGGCACTCCCCCAAGCTTGGCATTTGCCAAGGGGAGTGCCCATACCCGATACTCAATTCTCCTTTGGTGGTAGTGATGATGGAGTTGTTGATGATGTAGGCTTGTCGTCCAGCATCGAGCGCAGGAGATGCTCCAACTTACGAATAATGCCCTTGAGTGCGATGATATGCTCTTGAAACAGAATATTTTCACAAGTTAGATACTTGTTCTGCACTCGAACTATTTCAATCATCTTGAAAGCTTCAATTTTAGTAGGGGTAAGAAGATTGTAAGGAGGTTGAAGGATGTCTTCTTCTTCTGCGGCCGAAGCTTGATCCTCCATGGTCTTCTTGATCCCATCATCCTTGTTGATCTCCCCGGGTTCTTCTCTCTTCAGCTCTATCTTCATTATCCAAGCATCGTCGCCCTCATTATTGGAGGAGGGGGATGACATGATGCCTGGCCTTGACAAATCTGGCAGAAAACAGCTTGAAACAAAAACAGAGGAAAATTGCGTGGTACGGTGGTCAAAACCTTTGGGAGATTATATAATGAATTTTTACCGACCAAAAGAAGTATCATGCAAGAAAACGGAGTCCGGAGGGCACACAAGGAGCCCACGAGGCAGGGGGCACGCCCTCCACCCTCGTGGACACCTCGTGTCCTTTCCAGACTGCTTCTTATTTTCCTATTTTCTTAAATATTCCAAAACGGAGAAAAATTGCTATTAGAACTGTTTTGGAGTCAGTTTACTTACTGTACCACATACCTCTTCCTTTTTGGAAGCTAAAACGTTCTGGAAGGCGTCCCTTATATACTCCTCCGGGGTTACGGTTTCAATAACATTAGTTTCAACATTTATAGGATTACCTGAGATATAATGTTTGATTCTTTGACCGTTCACCACCCTCGGATTTGTGCCTTCGAAGTTGTTGATTTTTATGGCACCAGAACGATAGACCTCCTCAATAACATAAGGACCTTCCCATTTAGAGAGGAGTTTTCCTACAAAAAATCTTAAACAAGAGTTGCATAACAATACACAATCACCTACATTAAACTCACGTTTTTGTATCCTTCTGTCATGCCATCTTTCAACTTTTTCTTTAAACATTTTGGCATTCTCATAGGCTTGGGTTCTCCACTCATCAAGTGAGCTAATGTCAAATAGTCTCTTCTCACTTGCAAGTTTGAAATCATAATTGAGCTCTTTAATGGCCCAATATGCCTTATGTTCTAGTTCGAGAGGTAAGTGACATGCTTTACCATAAACCATCTTATACGGAGACATACCCATAGGATTTTTATATGCAGTTCTATAGGCCCATAATGCATCATCAAGTTTCTCGGACCAATTCTTTCTAGATCTATTAACAGTCTTTTGCAAAATTAATTTAAGCTCTCTATTACTCAGTTCTACTTGACCACTAGACTGTGGATGACATGGAGATGTAATTCTATGATTAACATCATACTTAGCAAGCATTTTACGAAAAGCACCATGAATAAAATGTGAACCACCATCAGTCATTAAATATCTAGGGACTCCAAACCTCAGAAAAATAACTTCTTTAAGCATCTTAATAGAGGTGTTATGATCAGCACTACTAGTTGGAATAGCTTCTACCCACTTAGTAACGTAATCAACAACAACTAAAATATGTGTATACCCATTAGAGGAAGGAAACGGTCCCATATAATCAAAGCCGCAAACATCAAATGGTTCAATAACAAGTGAATAATTCATAGGCATTTCTTGATGTCTACTAATATTAACAATTCTTTGACATTCATCACAAGACAAGACAAACTTACGGGCATCTTTGAAGAGAGTAGGCCAATAAAAACCGGATTGCAATACCTTATGTGCAGTTCTATCTCCAGCATGGTGTCCTCCATAAGCCTCGGAGTGACACTTGCGAAGGATCTGTTCCTGTTCATGCTCATAAACAGACACCCACTAGCCACCTGTATGCGAAGCACGTCGGTAGAACCAGTCTCGCGTAAGCGTACGCGTAATGTCGGTCTGAGCCAGTTCATCCAACAATACCGCTGAATCAAGAATCAATTAGTGACGGAAAGCAATATGTATATACCCACGCCCACAACTCCATTGTGTTCTACTCGTGCGTATAACATCTACGCATAGACCTGGCTCAGATGCCACTGTTGGGGAACCCAGTAAATTCAAGAAAATTCCTACGCACACGCAGGATCCATCTAGGTGATGCATAGCAATGGGAGGGGAGAGTGTAGTCCACGTACCCTCGTAGACCGTAAGCGGAAGCGTTATGACAACGCGGTTGATGTAGTCGTACGTCTTCACGATCTGAACGATCCTAGCACCAAAGGTACGGCACCTCCGCGATCTGCACACGTTCAGCTCGGTGATGTCCCATGAACTCTAGATCCAGCTGAGGTTGAGTGAGAGTTTCATCAGCACGACGACGTGATGATGAAGTTACCAACGCAGGGCTTCGCCTAAGCTCTACAACGATATGACCGAGGTGGAAATCTGTGGAGGGGGGCACCGCACGCGGCTAAACAATCAACTTTTGTGTCCATGGGTTGCCCCCTCCCCACGTATATAAAGGAGGGAGGGAGGAAGAGGCCGACCTAGGAGGAAGCGCGCGCCAAGGGGGGGGGCAATCCTACTCCAAGTAGGTTTGCCCCCCCTTTCCTATTCCTACCAGGAGAAGGAGGAAAGAGGAGGAGGGGAGAAGGAAAGAGGGGGCCGGCCTCCCAAACCCTACACCAATTCGGTTTGGGCCTAGGGGGGCATGCCCCACACCTTGCATTCTTCCCTCTTTCTCCACTAGGGCCCAATAAGGCCAATAGACTCCCCGGGGGGTTCCGTAACCTCCCGGTACTCCGAAAAATACCCGATACACTTCAGAAACCCTTCCGGTGTCCGAATATAACCTTCCAATATATCAATCTTTATGTCTCGACCATTTCGAGACTCCTCGTCATGTCCATGATCATATCCGGGACTCTGAACTACCTTCGGTACATAAAAACACATAAACTCATAATACCGATCGTCATCGAACGTTAAGCATGCGGACCCTACGGGTTCGAGAACTATGTAGATATGACCGAGACTCACTTCCAGTCAATAAACAATAGCGGAATCTGGATGCTCATATTGGTTCCTACATATTCTACGAAGATCTTTATCGGTCAAACCGCATAACAGCACACGTTGTTCCCTTTGTCATCGGTATGTTACTTGCCCGAGATTCGATCGTTGGTATCATCATACCTAGTTCAATCTCGTTACCGGCAAGTCTCTTTACTCGTTCCGTAATGCATCATCTCGTAACTAACTCATTAGTCACACTACTTGCAAGGCTTATAGTGATGTGCATTACCGAGAGGACCCAGAGATACCTCTCCGACAATCGGAGTGACAAATCCTAATCTTGATCTATGCCAACTCAACAAACACCATTGGGGATACCTGTAGAGCATCTGTATAATCACCCAGTTATGTTGTGACGTTTGATAGCACACTAAGTGTTGCTCCGGTATTCGGGAGTTGCATAATCTCATAGTCATAGGAACATGTATAAGTAATGAAGAAAGCAATAGCAACAAACTAAATGATCATAGTGCTAAGCTAACGGATGGGTCTAGTCCATCACATCATTCTCTAATTATGTGATCCCGTTCATCAAATGACAACACATGTCCATGGCTAGGAAACTTTACCATCTTTGATTAATGAGCTAGTCAAGTTGAGGCATACTAGGGACACTCTGTTTGTCTATGTATTCACACATGTACTAAGTTTCTGGTCAATACAATTCTAGCATGAATAATAAACATTTATCATGATATAAGGAAATATAAATAACAACTTTATTATTGCCTCTAGGGCATATTTCCTTCAACTCTGTGTGTTATTAATCTCAAACAACTATCAGAGGGCTACATCACTGGTGAGAAATTCCCCTGAAGCAAAATGGTGTAAGCCGGACCCATGGTTCATTAAATTAAATGTTGATGCAGTGTACCACTCCGATGTAGGGGATGCTGCTACGGCGACTATCCTGCATGCTGGCAAAGGTAATTTTTGGGGAGCCCAATGCAAGTTTATACCTGTCACGGTGGATGGAATAACAATAGAAGCATTGGCCATGCAAGACAGGCTGATTTTTGCTAACTCCTTTGGGTGTAATCGGGTAGAAGCTGAATCAGATTCTTCCAAGTAACCAATTACTGTGATGGACAAACCATATGTTGGTAGTCGGCGGCAATATTGGCAGAATGTGTGGATACTAGTACTACAATTGGGAAGATCGTTTATAAGCATTGTTATAGATCTTGTAATCAAGCAGCTCATGTGCTAGCTCATGTCAGTTACTGTAATAAGACTTCATTTAGTTGGTTGGGACATAAAGTGCAGATTAATTTCTAGGGGGGGGGGGTGTGAATGGGAGATTTTTGGAAATTCATCAAACTTTGAGATTTGAGGAATTTGACAATTTTTAGAAATGCACTGGCACCGGCTTTAGCTGAAGCCTTTTTGGTTCTGTTGAATTCCTCAACTGCCTTATAAGCCCATTTCTTCAACTTGGCTTGATATTTTTCCCATTCAGTGGGAAATTCTTCACCGCGTCTGATGCTTGTGGGGTCTGCAGTCTGTCGAAGAGCCAGAGGTGGCCTCTTTCATGGTGGCTTCACAACAAATTTCTTTATGTATTTCGGAGTCACATGCCTATATTCCCTCCATTCATACGCCCATCCGCGTTTGATTCATTGCATGCGCGTGATGCGCTGCTTGTCAGTCTCTTTGCCATGAATATTTTCATCAGACATGCAGTATTTTGAGTAAATATCCTCAGGGGTCTCAAAGGCAGTATGTTCCTCTCTCCTCTTTCCTCCCTTCTGAGGATTTTTACCATTGGGCATTTTATTCAACCGAGGAATTCGAATCTTGATGACTCTGAAGATGTTTGAAGATTTTCCTCAAGCAATGCTGCAAATGAATTAATTTAATGAGAACCTAGAGATTCATTGATAAACATGTGTACCCGTGAATAGAGTATAGTTGCGAGGAAATTGGGAAGAGTCACATGTGTTCTTAGATGTTTTTCGAAAATAAACCAGTTGAGGAAATTAACCCTTATCATCTTGAAGAAATTCACTAAGTGTTCTTGACTTAGGTTCTAGAGTTGTACAGATTGAAGCGATTGAACAATTGAGGAATCTAACAGTTAAGCATGACTTAGGTGATATAATCAAGACTGGCCAAAAGGAAGTGCCGAAAAAGAATGGAAAGTTGAGGTAAAACCAGCACTTGAAGAATTTCAGGTAGTGAAGAGATCAAACTGGGTAGTAAAAATAAAATTTTAATTACCCCAAGGATGAACTCGATGAACTGGATGACGAAATGAACGAAATCGTCAGCTCAAATCTTTAGTGGCCTAACTCGTTGATAAAATGCAGCTACAGCGGTGGCAGAGGTGAAGAAATCTGCGACCGGCGCGAGTATGTTGACGAAGAAGTCAAGGCAGGGAAGCTTTTCTTCTCCGACGGCAATGAAATCCAGAGGCATCACTAGGTTTTGGGAGGGAGAGCGACAGGGGCGAAGCAAGCAAAGTGATTTAAGGTTGATGAGGTCAAGTCTTTATATAGGCGCGGTAAAAACCGGGTGGTCGAAAGATTTTGGACGAATAAGCCCCTGGCATTTCGCATCTCTGTGACTCGCGACACGCATGCGATTTGGATGTCCTTATCCATGCGCCGGACGTGCGGGATTATGTTACTGTGACAACCACCAAAAATTTGATCAATTTTTTTTGAAGTGTGTTCGTAATTTGTTCAGCTGTCAAGGACACAGTGAAGACTTTGAACGGTGTCAAGTAGAACACTCATGAAGAAAGTGTGAACAGAGTGGGTTGAGTTTATTATCGTGGGAAACAGGTCTGATCACATCCACATTGGTGAAGAAAAGTGACCTGAAGAATTAACAATATGTGAATGTTGTTGAGGACATGAAAAATTCAAATGTTAACATCAATGGGAATATTTATTCTTCACCCCCTCTATTTTAACATCAATGCACCGTAATTTTACGTTTCGTAAATTTTGCCTTTTTTCAGACGTAAAAAGAGAACGTAAGAAAATATATAATCACCGTAAAAAATATTTTATGCTACGTAATATTACAAATGTAAAAACATAGTGTAAAATATACATAAAATGCATTTTTTCTGGTCTTATGGCATATTTTTTTCTTATGCCAAATTTTACGCAGTGATTCAATATGAGTGTAACTATTTGTATTTCAAATATAATTTATTTATGAAATGATCGTAAGATTACCTCGGATGAGGAATAACTTATTCTGCACCCTGGGTGATGAATAAACTGTGTCTACCATAGCTTGCCACAGAACTAGTTAAGGGTCGCTAAACTTTTAACGGTTTAAAAGTTATCAAAAAATATGAAATAAATATTGGAGCATCTCTCTAATGTAATAAGATGATCCAACAGAGGGATTATCAAAATATGCATCTATGTGTCCTCGGCAAAAATAATAAGCATTTCAGCTCACCGCGACATAAATATATACTGAACTATTTGTTTTTTTGTCCAGGACACATACAATCATATTTTTTAATCCCTCCGTTGGATCATGTTACGTTATAGGTGTGTTGGTTCAATATTTTTTTAAGAATTTTTGAGAACTTTTGCACCGTTGAAACCCTTAACTAGTTCTGTGGCAAGCTAGTTCTGTGGCAATTCTATATTTTTTGACAACTCCCCGCCCCCGCCCACATCGACCACACGTGGCGTTCGGTCATGGGGACAACCGAGCGGAGCTCGAGCTCTGGCTCCTCTCTCGTCTTGCGCGGCCACCGACCATTGTACCTCGCCGCGATACACATCCGCACAGGGGGACACTCGGCCAAGGGGGCAACCGAGCGACGCCTGAGCTCCGGCTCCTTTCTCCTCTTGCACGGGCACCAGCCATTGCCGCACGCCTTGGTGCACATCCGCGCCCATTGGCCCCTCTCTGCTGGCCCACCAGCCACTACGGCGACCTCTCCGCTCCTGTCTGCGTGTTGCGGCATGGACGAACACCTCCTCCCTTCTAATGGCAAAAATGGGGAAAGAAGTACCTTCAGTTTAAAAAATGCAGCAGCTTTAGTTCAGTGTGTAAGAAAGGAGAAAAAAAAGAAAGGTTGCTGGGCTCGTTTGATTCACTATGTGCATAACAATGGGGAAAGTTAAACTTCATTATTATTGCTTGCTCCTCCAGTGGACGGATCTCGCCATCATCACCACTCAACTCGTGTTGTCGGCGACCTACCAAAGCCTAAGCGATGACCTGTACGAGGCCTAAGCATGAACTTTGCTTGAATCTTCTCCAAATTGATATTGCCTGCAATGGGGAGGGGCAAGACTGTAGTCCAGCACTATGAAGGGAGGAACTGCTTCTACTTTTCTTCTGAAATCTCAATGCCATGTATTGATTTTCAGAGGTAGTTTTTGCTTTGTACCAACCATTTAATATGGTATCTCATCTGAATGTGGTATGCATGCAGGCCAACGTTCTCGAGTGGCACAGCGCAGCCGTTTGCCTAGTGGGTCAAGCAGGTCTTCAAGGGACAGCTAGATGTCGCGGGCCACTTGTTCTACAATCAGAGGTAGTTTCTTTGATTTTGCTAAATTGATTCCATTCTTCTGATTTCTTGCAGCAGTTCAATGTATATTACACAAGAAGGAAAAACTAACACTAGGTTGCAGATGTTGTGTTTTGTGATTGTCGTAAGCTTACCGCCAAGATGCCGTCCTCCACATTTCCCACCAGCTCCGCCCAATCCCAGCACCGACATCGACCCCAGTGCGGTGCCTGAGTCCGCCACCCCGCATTCGCCTGCATACGCCAGTGCGTCGCCACTAGCGACCTGCCCAACCCCCTGGCCTCCTACAAACTGCTGCTGCTCCTTGTACTTTTTTGGATGAAGTTAGGTGATGTAGCTATCTTTGGATGTAGCAACACAACTATGGATATTGTGATGATGCTATTAGTCTAGTGTACATACTACAGAGTTACATATGTAATCACGTACTGCTGAAATTGATCTCTAGTAGTACATCTGATAGTGTGTTTTACAACCTTCTCTTTTCGCTTGATCTTGCCAGCACCACTCGACCGAGAAACACGATGACAGTGACACGCTGGGCGAAATCGGAGAGAAGGCAAGGACGACGGCGGAGGAGTTCCTGAAGATGGCCAAGGAGAAGACCGACGACGTCGCCAAGGGTGCAAAGGAGACGGTGCAGGAGATGGTGGTGCTCGGCGAGTCCGACGATGACAAGGACAAGTTCAAGCAGCGGGTCGAGCAGGGGAGGTACGATCAGAAATAAGTGAGAGGGAGGTGTTCCCTTGGTGTATGTTCACACGCAGTCATGGCCTGCAAAGCCATTAGCTCTGCAGTTCGTATGCCAACTACTAGGCCTAGTATCTGTATGTGTAATGTGATCTTGGTACTATACAACTTGCCACTTCCCGCGGAATAAGTAAATATTGAGCTTTTGAATGTTTTTTCTTCTCGTCTGCACTTGGATGCACTTTGCAAGAATGTCACTGTATGTTCAACAGGGCATTTGCTTTGATATAAAAAATGAATTTGGATGAGTTCCTATAAAATAGAATGTGTGGCAGGTCGGATACAAAGACAACTGAAATTCAAAGATAACAGTCGGATACAAAAATAGCTGAAGTTCAAAGATAACAGACTGGATGAAAAAACAAGAAAACTATAACAAAAAAGTATTTGAACAAGAGTTCTGTGGCATGTGCACAATTAGATCAAAAAATAAGAAGATAACACTGAAAGTGTGTGTGTGTGGTGTGTCTGTGTGTGTGGTGTGGTGTGTGTGTGTGTGTGATGCAGATATAGAGTACTAGCTGGTGGGCATGTTCAGTTGTATCTCTAGGTGCAAAAAACTGGTGTGTTCGTCCACTGGTTTCACAGGTTGGTTTTCTCCCAAGCTTATCTCCAAAATGCATCAACGTTGTGGAGATTTTCCCTATTTCTAAAAAGTAAAACCAAGAAGGTCAAATTAAAAGAACACATCAGTTCGATGCTCATAAAAACTTTTGGATTTTTCTTATTTTTTAAAAAATAACCAAATTTTATAAAAGTTAGATTTTCCTCGTTTCTAAAAAAATAAGAGAGAAGGCCAACTCAAAATAACAGAGCAGTCCAAAAAAGTTTATAAAAAATGGATTAAAAAACTAGAAAATTTGAAATAACCGAGAGGTCAAAAAAATGTGGAAGTTCAAATTTGACAACCCTAGAAGTTCAATTTCAAATAACTAAGAAGGTAAAAAAACTAGAAGTTCAAATTTAAAAACCTAGAAAATTATTTGCTTATGTAAAACTGTCGGTGTCAAAACTGGCGGATCTCGGGTAGGGGGTCCCGAACTGTGCGTCTAAGGCGGATGGTAACATGAGGCAATGGACACGATGTTTACCTAGGTGCGGGCCCTCTTGATGGAGGTAATACCCTACGTCCTGATTGATTGTTCTTGATGATATGAGTATTACAAGAGTTGATCTACCACGAGATCAAAGAGGCTAAACCCTAGAAGCTAGCCTATGGTATGATTGTCTCTTGTCCTACGGACTAAACCCTTCGGTTTATATAGACACCGGAGGGGGCTTGGGTTACACAAGGTCGGTTACAAAGGAGGAGATATACATATCCGTATTGCCTAGCTTGCCTTCCATGCAAAGTAGAGTCCCATCCGGACACGGGACGAAGTCTTCAATCTCGTATCTTCATAGTCCAACAGTCTAGCCAAAGGATATAGTCCGGTTGTCCGGAGACCCCCTAATCCAGGACTCCCTCAGTAGCCCCTGAACCAGGCTTCAATGATGATGAGTCCGGCGTGCAGTATTGTCTTCGGCATTGCAAGGCGAGTTCCTGCTCCGAACACTCCATAGAAGATTTTGAACACCAGAATAGTGTCCGGCTCTGCAAAACAAGTTCCACATACTACCGCAGAGAGAATAATATTTGCACAAATCTAATCTGCTGACACGTTCTGACAGCACGACGTTATGTCATGGCTCGGTCATTATTCGAACCGTTTTTCTCAACCAGCACCGCGCATAACATGGGGCGGTTTTCTCGAGACGTCTTGTCAAAGCAGAGATCGTGTCCCCCTTATTACGGGATTCTCATCAATACGGACGTGGGTAACCCAACTGCGCCATCAATTACGGCGCTTGGGGAATAAGCGGTTTTACCAGGCAAGTGGGGAGACACATCGCCTCTTCCGCCCTTATAAAGGGACAAGGATTCACTCTTTTCACCCACACCTTCTTCCTCCTTGCTTACCCATTCCCGCACACTCGAGCTCTAGCGCCCAAGCTCGCGTTCCTCTTCTCAAACCACTCCAAGCATGTCCGGAGCAGGAGGCAAGTGGATGGTCTCCTCCGTCATAGAGGAGAACATCAAAAAGTTATGGGAAGCCAGATATCTGGCTGCGGATATCGCGCACCGGCTGCCGAATGCGGGGCAGATCATCCCAACGCCCGAACCCCATGAGAGGGTAGTTTTTCTTACCCATTTTGTCCGTGGACTGGGATTTCCCCTCCATCCGTTTGTCCGCGGGCTCATGTTCTACTATGGGCTGGATTTTCATGATCTGGCCCCAATTTCATCCTCAACATCTCGGCGTTTATCGTCATGTGCGAGGCCTTCCTCCGCATCATGCCCCACTTCGGCCTATGGCTGAAAACCTTCAATGTTAAGCCGAAGGTGGTGGGTGGCCAGCAAGCAGAGTGCGGAGGTGCCATGGTGGGCAAGATGCCTAATGTCACCTGGCTCGAGGGCACCTATGCACATACTATAAAGGGGTGGCAATCGGGGTGGTTCTACATCACCGAGCCGCGCGACTCCAACTGGGTGGCGGCCCCCAAATTTCGATCCGGAATCCCCACGCGGCTCACCTCCTGGAAAGAGAAGGGCCTATCCTGGGGTTCTTCGGTAGAGTTGACCGGACTCCATACCTGTATCCGGAACATGACGAGCAAGAAAATCAAGCTCGTCAACGTGGTCCAGGTCAAGCTCTTCCGCCAGATCCTCCCGTGTCAACGACGGGAATTCGATTTGTGGGAGTTCGACTCGGCCAAGCACCAAACGCTGCGAGAGCTCTATGACACGACACACGAGGACGTCTGGAGGGTGCTGTTCAAGGGCGCCGAGATTCCTCCTTCCCTCACCGAGGACCGCGGACTCAGCACAAAACGCCGCGCCAATCCGGTAAGTTTTTATCTCTCAGGGTATTTATTTGCCCCAGTTTAGTCATATGCAGGATCTAAGCTTCTATGCCATTAACAGGACTGGATAAAGACATTAGAGCAGCTTGATTGTCCAGCCCCCCTGCTCGAAGATCCTGCAGGCGCTCTCCTAACGGAGATGCTGACTCCGACACCTTACAAGGTGCCGGTGAAGAAGACCAAGAAGAAGGCCGCGGGGACCCGAAAGGGTCTCCGGTGCAAGGTTGTATCGGACTCATCGTCCGATGACTCCGACGCTCACTCCTCCCAGAAGACGAGGAGGAGGAAGAGGAAAGTTGTCCCCCCAGCCGGGGAGACAAGAAAAGGAAGGTTGACCCATCCGGGGAGTCCAAGGGGTCCAAGAGGGGAAGGACCCTCCCTCCGGACTGCGCCACGACGGCCGCCGACTGCGGCGACGAGTGGCTACCTAGGGTCAAGCCCCTGGCGAAATCGTAAGTGTCCGGGCACCATAGTACTTCATGGTATGTTTTATTACACTGCCTCTCCTCATGCCGAACATGATTATGCAGTTCGTCCCAAGCTCGTTGTAACGGCCCGATCTACCTAATCGATCAGATCTGAGAGGAGGAGGAAGGGGGCAGGTGAGATTGAGGTAGGTGGAGAAGGAAGGGGATAACCAGGAGAAGAGCAGCTTCTCTCTGTCTATTCAGTGAGATACAATTTTGATACCCTTGACGGTGCCAAGCCACTTACTTAACCCTGAGCTCGCAGGCTCGATACGGCCCACAAGGCCACGCACCCAAGACACCGCGGCCTGCTAACGGGTCGGCCCTTCTGTCGAATCAGCAAGCGCCTTGACCAGTTGCTCTTCCCGCTTGTTGGCTGGTGAGGTCACCTTGACAGTCGTGACATCCTCCCCCCCTTGAGGTGAGGCTTGTCCCCAAGCCGATGCTGCTGGAAAGCGACGACGCAGTTCAGCGGGCTCCTCCCAGGTGGCGAGCGACGCCGGCAGCGCACCCCATTGTACCAGAAGACGAGGTTGCATCTCTCCCCGGACGCGGATGAACTTGGTGTCCAGAATTGCCTCTGGTTGATGTTCAGCCTGCAGAATAGAGTTAACAGGAGGAAGATCGCAGCTCACCTGGGTGCTAGGACCAACAGCCTTTTTTAGTTGTGAGACGTGCACCACGGAATGTATCTTACTGTCAACTGGTAACTGAAGTTTGTATGCCACTTTTCCGATCCGAGCGAGCACTTGGTATGGCCCGTAGTAGCGGAATGCAAGCTTCTGGTAAGGGCGTTGGGCTACGGATGTTTGTATATGTGGCTGGAGCTTGAGGAAAACCATGTCACCCACTTCGAATGAACGGTCAGTGCGGTGTTTGTCGGCCTGAGCTTTCATGCGATCCTGAGCATGTTTCAGTTGTTGCTGTAAGTGCTGAGCCATGACTTCTCGTTCCTGTAGCCAAGTTGCTAGGTCCGGCACTGAACTTTCTTCCACTTGAGTAACAGCGAACTCCCTTGGCAGATGGCCATAGATTACTTCAAATGGAGTGCGCCCCAGAGAGGAGTGAAATGTCGTGTTATACCAATACTCGGCTAAGAATAGCCACTTGATCCAATTACCAGGACACGAGTGCACTGCACAGCGCAGGTATCCTTCTAAGCACTGGTTTACGCGCTCTGTCTGCCCATCAGTTTGGGGATGGTATGACGAACTCAAACGCAGCTGGGTCTGAGACAGTTTGAACAACTCTTGCCAAATTGTGCTTGTGAAGATCCGGTCTCGGTCAGATATAATAGCTAGAGGCAGCCCGTGAAGCCGAAAGATGTTTTTCATGAAGGCCGTAGCCACCGTCAGAGCCGTGAATGGATGAGTCAGTGGAACGAAGTGAGCATATTTGGAGAACTTATCCACCACGACCAAAATCACATCATGGCCTCCGGATTTGGGAAGGCCTTCAATAAAATCCAGGGAGATCACTGCCCATGGCCGCTTTGGAATGGGGAGGGGTTGTAACAGCCCCGCTGGAGCGATTCGTTCTGTTTTCGCACGCTGACAAGTGACACACTCCTTGACATATTGCTTAATCTGAGCCTTCATGCCTTTCCAGAAGAAGAGGTTTTTGATTCTGTGATACGTGGCGTAGAACCCTGAATGTCCACCCACTGCACTGTCGTGGAGCGCCTTGACCAGCGATTGTTGTATCATACTATCCGAGCCAATCCAGATACGCCCCTTGTAACGCATGACTCCATCCTTCAGAGAGTAATCCGAGTCACTTCCAGGATCTAGTGCGATTTGCGCCATCTTGTCTTGAATTTCTTTGTCTTCGCGATAACTGACGGCCACTGCTTCCAACCAGGCGGGCTTGCAAATTGAAATCGCTGCCACTTCTGCTTCAGTGTCATGTTCGCGCCGTGAGAGCGCATCTGCTGCTTTGTTAGTGATGCCTGCCTTGTACTGGATCTGGAACTGCAGCCCCACTAACTTGGTGAAAGCCCGCTGCTGGATTGGTGTGTTGAGCCTCTGGTCGGTCAGATTCAGCAAGCTCTTTTGATCGGTGCGCACCAGAAACTCGGCATGCTGTAAATACGGCCTCCAGTGATCAACTGCTAAAATCAAGGCAAGACACTCTTTTTCATATGCTGATAGACCAAGGTTGCGTGGCGCTAACGCCTTGCTCAAGTAAGCTAACGGGTGGAAGTCCTGCATCAGGACTGCACCGACGCCCTTGGCACTTGCGTCAGTTTCTACGACGAACTTCTTGTTGAAATCAGGTAATGCGAGCACGGGGGCCTGGATGAGTGCCTGCTTCAACTCTGCAAATGCTGTTTCTGCTAGCGGTGTCCAAATAAAGAGGGTGCCCTTCTTCAACATGTCTGTCAGAGGACGGGATATGACGCCGAAGTTTCTGACGAACTTACGGTAGTATCCCGCAAGCCCCAAGAAGCCTCGTAGCTCGCGAACTGACCCTGGGCGCGGCCAGTCCCGGACTGTTGCAATCTTGCTCTCATCAGTGGTTACACCTTCCTTGCTTATGGTGTGCCCCAAGAAATCGATCTTGCGTTGTGCAAAGGAGCATTTGGACATTTTGACCTTCAAACCATGTTGTGCCAAAATACCCAACACTTGCCACAGCAGTTCCACGTGTCCCTCTAAGGTTGCTGAGTGGGTGAGGATGTCGTCCATGAAAACACACACACCGTGCCTGAGCAAAGGACCCAGCACTGTGTTCATCCCTCCTTGGAATGTTGCTGGCCCTCCGGTCACACCATACGGCAACACCCGAAACTGAAAGTGCCCTTGATGGGTTGTAAAGGCTGTTTTTGGTTCATCTTCTTCTCTCAACCTGATTTGGTGGTAGCCCGCTCGTAGATCCATCTTTGAGAACCAACACGATCCTGCAAGCTCATCGAGCAGCTCGTCAATGACTGGCAATGGATAGGTGCTTTTTAGTGTAATTGCATTCAGGTGACGATAGTCCACGCAGAGGCGCCATGTCATATCTTTCTTTTTCACTAACAGAACAGGTGAGGAGAACGGACTGGTACTAGGCACGATTAGTCCAGCTTTAAGCATCTCCTTCACCTGAAGCTCAATCTCTATCTTTTGTTCCGGGGTATACCGATACGGTCGAATGTTGACCGGCTTGGCTCCAGGGATGATTGGAATTGCATGGTCCCAAGCGCGGTGTGGAGGTAGATCAGTAGGCTTTTCAAACACCACACTGTATTCTTGCAGCACAGCTTGTACTTCCACTGGAATGTGTTCCACCACTACATCATCCCCCACCGCATGCAAACAGATGATGTGAGCCACCGCATTAGCCTCTTCCAGTGCACACAACTGAGCCGAGGAGATTGGTTGGACTTGTCGCAATTGCGTTTGCACCCCTGCCAACTGAATTTGCTGCCCGCCGTGGTTGAATATCAGTTGCTTTGCGGACCAATCGATCCACATAGGCCCACATGACTCCAGCCAGTCCATGCCAACTATCATATCATAGCACCCAAGCGCTAAAACTCTGAGGTCAGTGACAAATTCATGTCCTTGTGTCTTCCATCTGCACTCTGGCACCACACCTGAACATGATAGAGTTCCCCCGTCTGCTATTTTGACTGCAACCGTGGACATGGCTTGAATTGGTAGTTGAAGTCGCGCCACCACTGTATCACTGAGAAAGCTATGAGAGCTGCCCGAATCCACGAGGATCAACATCTCTTGTCCACCTATCTGCCCCAGCAACCTGACTGTACGGGGAGTAGTTTGCCCCGTGGTGGCTCCCTTGGAGATGCACATCAGAACATCTTCATCAGAATCAGGGTCAGGCACTACTGGAACGCCCTGATCAGCTTGCAACAGTTCTAGCAGTTCTTCGACCACATGTAATTGAACTGTAGGCCCGCATTGATGCCCTTGGCCCCATCGCTCACCACATTTAAAACAGAGCCCCCGAGCACGCCTGTAGTTACGGAGGGCTGCTACCCGATCATCACCTCTGCCTTGATCGCGGCGATCCGGAGGGTTTGCCGCATCGATCGCCCGTCGATCTTCAGCTGCAGGTGGCGGTCCTGGCAACACCTGCCGGACGGGCGGAGCACCAATCGCCAGCAAAGGCCGTTGTGCAGGTGACCGCTGGTTAGCTGCATCCTGTCGCTTGTACTCCCTTCGCGGTAACGCCTCCATCAGCTCCTCCTGCAATGTAGCCAAGGAAAAGGCGGAGTCCAAGTCTTTTGGTTGATGAAGCATAACAACAGCACGAATCTCTCCCTTAAGACCATCTAGAAACTGGGTAGTAAAATACACGGAGTCAAACGCTGGGTTGTGAGCTAATATGTGATGCATCAATTCTTCAAATCGTGTCATGTAATCGGCTACAGTCCCTGACTGACGAAGGGTGTTAAACTGACGGAGGTGGGACTGGTACTGTTCTCTACCAAATTTATGGCACAAGGCCTCACAGAGTGACGCCCAAGTGAATGAAGTGCTCTGTGTCTCATGAAGTTGCAGCCATCTGGCCGCTGTGCCTGTGAAATTCAGCGTGGCTAATCGAACCCAGAGATCCGGAGCCACTCCATACACATCAAAATACTTTTCACATTTGGTCTTCCAGAACTGCGGATTTTCTCCATCAAACGATGGAAAATCCATCTTGGGCAGAGCCCAGTGAGCGTGATGCGCGAATGGAACGAACGGGTTGTCCTGAGTGCCCCTCCTTTCCGCCTCTGGACCACTATCACCGCGAGGAGAAGCAGGTATGATAGATTGGGATGAGTACGCACCCTTGACCGGAGGTGGCGCGAGGGTAGTGACTACCCCGTGTGCCCGACCCCCGGTTTTGTCGATCTCGCCGTGGCCAGATGGCCCGTGGTGCTCGAACTCGCCCGCCGACTCGGTCGGCGCGCCGTGCACCACTTGTTCCACCGGTGGCTGTTGCGGATCTGCCAGCGCGGGGTGGAGTGCGATCCGCCCCACTTGGGATTGGAGCTCGTTGAGTTGTTGTTGCAGGTTGGTGACCGCTGGACGCCACAACTCGAGCGAGGTCTGGATGGCCTCGAGCCGGGCCTCGTTGGCGGTGCGGCCGTCGTTGACCGCCTTGGCCAGCGCCGCCAATTGCTCCTCCATCGCTGCAGCTTGCGTAACTTGCTTGGTGGCGTAGCGCGGCTTGCGGTACGGGTTATCCAGATCGCCCGACCTCTGATACCACTTGTAACGGCCCGATCTACCTAATCGATCAGATCTGAGAGGAGGAGGAAGGGGGCAGGTGAGATTGAGGTAGGTGGAGAAGGAAGGGGATAACCAGGAGAAGAGCAGCTTCTCTCTGTCTATTCAGTGAGATACAATTTTGATACCCTTGACGGTGCCAAGCCACTTACTTAACCCTGAGCTCGCAGGCTCAATACGGCCCACAAGGCCACGCACCCAAGACACCGCGGCCTGCTAACGGGTCGGCCCTTCTGCCGAATCAGCAAGCGCCTTGACCAGTTCCTCTTCCCGCTTGTTGGCTGGTGAGGTCACCTTGACAGTCGTGACACTCGTCTCGACGTATCCTCGTTGAGCGGCTCTCTGGACTCGTCGGATATGAACAACGGTCCTCTCCCGACCGCTACCACCCCTCGCCCTACGGACAATGCCGAGGTGTTGTCTCAAAAGGCATCGAGCCAAGGGGAGGTGGTCCTGGGGGCGCCTCGAGGCGACTTCCCGAACCCTGGGTACCAAGGGAGCGAGGCTCCTACGGGCTCCGAGTTCGGCCTTCAGCCGAACACTCGCCGGAACCTTCGATGGTTCCGGACTCCGGCAGGCGGTCCCCCGTTAAGGGGGGCCAACCATCCGTGCCGGTGTCCTCTGTCCAACCAGAGGCACCGGACAACTTGCTGGAAGCGCTTCGCAGCGCTTCCATCGATGAAGAGCACCGCACTATCATGAGTGCGGTGGTCGAGAAGTTTCAGTCCGCCAAAAACGGACTGACCGAAGCTTGCGCCAGCCTCCTAACAGGCTTTGAGGTAAGCAATCAAAATATAAGAAAATATTACCGCATAGATAGTAGCCCCTGATGCTCTGTTCGGTGTTTGCAAAGAAAAGCCGAATAGAGGATCAAATGATAACTCAGGAGTCTAATTAGAGTATGTCTATGTGTATGTGCAGGCTTCACTGCTGGCCGCTGCCGCACGTACTGCGGAGGTCTCTGCGCTGAAGCAGGACCTGAAGCGGTCTGAGGACGAGCTCGGCCTTACCAAGAGGCAGCTTGAAGAGAGCAAAGGTAAGAAATACCCCTGTCTATATAGTTAAAAAGAAATTCAGTTATAAAATAATAGGATCATCATGGGTTTGCCAGGGGCCACGACCGAAGTGGCGACCCTGAGGAAAGCATTGTCCAACACCGAAGATAAAGCGGCCAAGGAGCGTATTGAGCGGGAGAAGCAAGAAGCCTGAGTAGGTGAGGTGCAGCAAGAGCTCGAGGCTCTCGCAAAAAAGCACGAGTCCTTGGAGCTTGACTCTAAGACTCGAGAGTCCGAGCTCACGCAGGCGCTTGAAAGCGTCCGGAGCGCCAAGGCCGAGGCACACAAGGCCCTCCAGGAGATTGACGTGGTGAAGAAGATAGCAGCGGGTAAGACATTCATTATGCAAAGCAAGCACATGAAGGAGACTTTCCTTTTTCTTACCCGAGTTCGGAGCTCTCCAGGAGCATTTGCAGATCTTCCTGGCAGTGTACTGGATGCCGCGGAGTTTTACCGGGCTGGGGAGGGGAGCTCAACGGAGAAGTTGTTCTGGTCTCAGTATACCGGGACCGAACACCCCGTGCCCTTGAGCGACCAGCTGAAGCAGTTGGTCGAGCTTCACAAGGCGGCCGAACATGCCATGAGGGGCCTTATAGTCTGGATGTGGCCTGGCGAGCCCCTGTCCGGCAGCTACTTCGGTCTGGTGAGGCGGCTTGCGGAAGCCTGCCCACGGCTTGAAGTCATCAAGCGGTCTGTCTGCATCGAGGGTGCACGCAGGGCTTTTGCCCGAGCAAAGCTGGACGCCGTGAAGCCGGTGAAGGAGGGGCCGCCGGAGGGCAAGGAGCATCGCTGCCCCGAGAATTATTATGAGAGTGTCCTGAAGGGTTCCCGGCTAGTGGCAGATGAGTGTACCAAGGATGTAATTTTTGAATGAACATGCTCATGTGATCCTGTAATATGAAACGAGTTCATTTGCGTCATGCGACGCTTTCTTGATTTAAAATATTACCTTCTGTGCGTCCGTTTATAAAATCTAAGAGTTGGCCAGTCGTCGGCTTCTGCCCCCATGTAACTAGTACTGGGGTGTTCGGGATAAACCTGAGCACTCTTTACCCCAATTTTGGGTCCTTCAAGGGAGGTGTTCAGAGCAACGAACCAGGCAATCAGACTATAATGCTTTATCACTCTCACTTAGCCATAGAAGTCTATAATTTTAAATTTTGGCGAAGCCCCTGGTATTCGGAGGGCCGAATTTGGGGCTCTATACACGCCTAAGCTGGACAAGGCCCACTCCTCGCCCGAAGCGGAAAAAGTCTTTAAGGACTTGAGACCTCTCGAACAGCGACCAGTCTCTCGCCTTATCATGACAGTCAGTTTTTGGCTTTCTCTACTGAGGTGCTCATCCAGAAGAACCGGGACACAATCGCAGTAGTTCTCCCACCGCTACCTTAGCCGATATAGCGGAACGTAAGGTACCAAAGCATGGGAGCCGGGAAACCCAACATTTGACCAAAGACATGATTCAGAGCTAATGCATATAATGCTATAAGTTTGGGGTGCCGCACTGTCGAAAGTGTTCGGACTTCTTGCGCCGTATTATGTGGTAAACGAGAACCCCTGGCGAACTGACCGTACCCGAACGTGCGGGTGCGGATTGTCGTAAATGGACATATAAGAGAAAGAGAAAAACTTAAATAATGCAATGACAGATTAATGATATGCATTGTTATTTAAATAATACGTCGAAGCGTACTTGGTACAAGTCTTGCAATAAGCATAAAGTAGGACAATTCGAAATGTCCTATCCCAGGGCAAGCTACGCATAAATAGTGAAAAGCGGGTATATCAATTATTACTAGAGACCACCTAGCGATTTCCGTGTTCATCTTAGATTCTTGCCACCTTGGTTGTTGCTTCCGGAATGTGTCCGACAATCGTACTGCCGGAAAGGGCTTCCGGAGAGTTAGGCCCTGAAAGAGAAAAGGAATGACAAAGTTATACAACCCCTAGTGCAGTTAAGCCACAATGTGGGGCGTGTCCTGATCGTGCCCCCGCCTATGTCCATGGTATTTTCAATGCGTAGTTATGTACACGTGGCACGGATTTCGTCGCGTCACTGGGACTGGGACGGGGGCCGAATTGCTAGGCGAGCTCTCATCGTGCCAGGCGATCCTGTTGCAGCTTGTTTCGGACTCGCTTGAAGGTGTCCGGGGGCTGTGACGCCGAATGAGTGGTCTGCCTGAACAGGCTGCTTTGTGCTTCTTCGGCCCGACCGGATTGAGCCTGTGCAATGGGCCGCAGTGTGCTCTTCCATACGGAGCGAGCGTTCTGTGTTTTGATTTACTGTTATGACCCCGCGAGGTCCTGGCATCTTGAGCTTGAGGTATGCGTAATGCGGCACTGCATTGAATTTTGCAAATAATGTTCGTCCGAGCAGTGCATGATAGCCACTGCGAAACGGGACGATGTCAAAGATTAACTCTTCGCTTCGGAAGTTGTCCGGTGATCCAAAGACCACTTCCAGTGTGATTGAGCCTATGCAATGGGCCTCTACACCTGGGATGACGCCTTTAAAGGTGGTTTTGCTGGGGTTGATCCTCGAGGGATCGATACCCATTTTTCGCACTGTATCCTGCTAAAGCAGGTTCAGGCTGCTGCCGCCGTCCATAAGGACTCGAGTGAGGTGAAATCCGTCAATGATGGGGTCTAGGACCAGTGCGGCAGATCCGCCATGACGGATGCTAGTGGGGTGGTCCCTGCGATCGAAGGTGATCGGGCAAGCAGACCATGGGTTGAATTTTGGGGCGACGGGCTCCATCGCATAGACATCCCTTAGTGCACGCTTCCGCTCCCTGTTGGGAATGTGGGTTGCGTATATCATGTTCACCGCCTTCACTTGTGGGGGAAACCCCTTCTGTCCTCCTGTGTTCGGCGGCCGGGGCTCCTCCTCGTCATCGCTATGCAGCCCCTTGTCCTTGTTTTCGGCATTTAACTTGCCGGCCTGCTTGAACACCCAGCATTCTCTGTTGGTGTGATTGGCTGGCTTGTCGGGGGTGCCGTGGATTTGACACGAGCGATACAGTATGCGATCCAGACTGGACGGAGTCGGAGTATTTCTTTTAAATGGCTTTTTCCGCTGACCGGATCTAGAGCCTCTGAATTTGGCATTGACTGCCGTATCTTCGGTGTTATCTCTGTTATTGCGGCGCTTTGGTCTGTTACGATTCTGTCTACCGTTAACATCTTTGGTATCCGAGGTATCCGGATTCCTCGATGTGTTGTTGCTGTGAGCCAGTCAGCTGTCCTCGCCCGCGCAAAAGCGGGTCATGAGTGTTGTGAGGGCTGCCATGGATTTCGGCTTCTCCTAGCCGAGGTGGCGGGTGAGCCACTCGTCATGGATGTTATGCTTGAATGCCGCTAGGGCCTCTGCATCAGGACAGTCTACAATTTGTTTTTTCTTAGTCAGGAACCGTGTCCAGAATTGTCTGGCCGATTCCCCTGGCTGCTGGGTTATGTGGCTCAAGTCATCAGCATCCGGTGGCCGCACATAAGTGCCCTGGAAGTTGTCAAGGAATGCGTCTTCTAGATCCTCCCAACTTCCGACAAAATCTGCTGGCAAGCTATTCAGCCAATGCCGAGCTGGTCCTTTGAGTTTTAGTGGGAGGTACTTGATGGCATGTAGATCATCACCGCAAGCCATGTGGATGTGAAGGAGGAAATCCTCAATCCATACAGCGGGATCTGTTGTGCCATCGTATGATTCGATATTTACGGGTTTGAAACCCTCTGGGAATTCATGATTCATAACTTCATCAGTGAAGCATAGGGGGTGTGCAGTGCCTCTGTGCCGGGCTATATCCCGACGCAGTTCGTATGAGTCTTGTCCGCTGTATTCGGCCCGACCGGATTTACTCTTGGTGTATCCGACACGATGATCATCGTCCCGTGTTGGCGCGCGTGCCCGTGTCCCGTATATTGACCTTGCATTTTTTGCCTTACTGTCCAATATGTCTCGCAGGTCCTCTGTGTTACCCCGGGCCTTAGTATTTTTGATTGAGTGGCGATGGGGTGCGGGCTGAACTTCAGGCTGAAACGCCTCTCTGGCTCGGCCGTGTAGTGGCCGGTCAGCCGCATCGTACACTGGTGAATGAGGTTTCAGTGCTTCCTCCTCGAGGTGAGGTAGCAACCTGCATTTTGGGTAACTCTTGGACGGTCGCTCGAGTTCATGCTCCTCGGCCGCAAGGACTTTGGTCCACCTGTCTGCTAGCATGTCTTGATTAGCTTGAAGTTGTTGCTGCTTTTTCTCCAGGCTATTTGCCGTGGCCATAAGCCGACGCTTGAAGTGCTCTTGCTCGACGGGGTCCTCAGGCGCGATAAACTCGTCGTCGCCGAGGCTCGCCTCGTCTTCGGAGAGAGGCATGTAATTGTCCTCCTCCGGTTCTCCATCTGCTGCCTGTTCTGGAGGGCTAGCTTGTTCGTCCTCCCGCTCTACATCATGATGGAGGGGATTGTTGTCTTCGGCGCTATCCGAAGTGTTATAATCTCCTGTGCCAGTATCACTGCTCTTTCTGTGGCGGGACTTAGAGCGGCGCCGCTACGTCGGCGCTTGGGTTGCTTCTTGGAGGGGTCATCCTCCGCTGTCTCGTTGCCATTGCCTTCTTTGGGGGTGTCCACCATGTATATATCATATGATGAGGTGGCGGTCCAGCGCCCTGAGGGCGATGGTTCCTGTTCGTCTCAGGCTTCGTCATCCATACCGTCGAAGTCTTCGGAGTCGAAGTCGAGCATGTCGGTTAAGTCGTCGACAGTGGCTACTAAGTGGGTGGTGGGTGGGCAGCGAATTTCTTCGTCGTCCGCATCCCATTCTAGCCGGACATAGTTCGGCCAAGGTTCTCCTGACAGGGAGAGAGACCTTAATGAATTTAGCACGTCGCCGAACGGCGAGTGCTGAAAGATATCCGCCGAGGTGAACTCCATGATCAGTGCCCAGTCGGATTCGACGGGCACGGATGTGAGCGGCTTGGAGTCCGTGGCCGGAGATGAACCCAGTGGTTTGGCGATACGGCTCTCATAAGGGGTGAAGTCAGTATCTGGCTCTATCGCCACTGAGAGGGCGGCCTCCATGGCGGGGTCTATCCCCCTGCTCTTGGATGGAGCGATTTGCTTTGGATTAACTGACGGAGTAGTTGTGGACGCGATCTCTTGAACACCGTCCGACGACAGAGTCACGTCATGCTCGTTATGACTGTGCGGCGTACCCGACATGGGCTCGAATCCGTCGAAGATCAAGTCTCCGTGGATGTCGGCGGTGTAGTTTAAGTTTCCGAACCTGACCCGTTGGCTAGGGGCGTAGCTCTCGATCTGCTCCAGATGGCCAAGCGAATTGGCCCGCAGTGCGAAGCCGCCGAATACGAAGATTTGTCCAGGGAGGAAAACCTCACCCTGGACCGCATCGCTAGCGATGATCGAAGGAGCCATCAAGCCTTATGGTGACAACACAGTGGAACTCTCAATGAAAGCACCAATGTCGGTGTCAAAACCGGCGGATCTCGGGTAGGGGGTCCCGAACTGTGCGTCTAAGGCAGATGGTAACAGGAGGCAGGGGACATGATGTTTACCCAGGTTCGGGCCCTCTTGATGGAGGTAATACCCTATGTCCGGCTTGATTGTTCTTGATGATATGAGTATTACAAGAGTTGATCTACCACGAGATCAAAGAGGCTAAACCCTAGAAGCTAGCCTATGGTATGATTGTCTCTTGTCCTACGGACTAAACCCTCCGGTTTATATAGACACCAGAGGGGGCTAGGGTTACACAAGGTCGGTTACAAAGGAGGAGATATACATATCCGTATTGCCTAGCTTGCCTTCCACGCAAAGTAGAGTCCCATCTGGAGACGAGACGAAGTCTTCAATCTCGTATCTTCATAGTCCAACAGTCCGACCAAAGGATATAGTCCGGCTGTCCGGAGACCCCCTAATCTAGGACTCCCTCAAAAACCATATTTTTCTAAGAAGTTAAAAGTAAAAAAATATTCGAAGGTAAAAAAACTTAGATGTTTTGTCGTTACTAAATAATAAAATGAAGAAGTTCAAATAAAAAAGGAAAAGCTTAAAAACGTTTTAAAAGAATTTTCTCGTTTTTAAACCGAAACAGAGAAGTCCAAATTGATAACTATCGGAAGTTCACGTATTGCATCCTGTGCATTTCATATGAGAAAAAAATAATAAAAAAGGCAAAGTTTAAGTGCTTTTCCCTCGGAAGTTCAAAAATTCTTGTTATTGAAGAAAACTCAGATTTTCCTCGTTATTAAAGAATGGAAACAAGAAGTTCAAAAATAAAAAACAAGAAGTTCAACTTTTAAAAATTATAATGCTTCAAAATTTCATTAAAAAGATTAAGAAATAAAACCAGGAAGTCCATATTAAAAAGATGGACAAGTTCGATGATTATAGAAAATTTAGATTTTCCTCGTTATTAAAGAATGAAAACAAGAAGTTCAAAAATAAAACAACAAGAAGTTCAACTATTAAAAATAGAGCACTTCAAAATTCATAAAAAGGATTAAGAAAATCAGATTAAAAATTCATAAAAAAAACTCAAATATGTTCATGTAACCGAGAGAAGTTCAGTTTCATAACTGCCAGAAGTTCATGTACTACATGGTGTGCATTTTGTATTAAAAAAGAATAAAAAAGCAAAGGCTAAAATTTTTGTTCTTATAAGTTCAAGTCCTTCGTTGGAGAAAGTTAAAAAAATATTGTGAGAGAGATTTGTACAAAAGTAATATCATTTGTGTAACACTGACGAATGGATGAGAAAATTACAAACGGAAATACGTCACAGAAGTTCAACTGAAAATAGCAGGAAGTTCAACTACTACAGTGGATGAATTTCAGATGAAAACCTTTAAAATCGTCGCGAGTATGGAAAAACGATCAACTCAGGAAGTTGCGTGTTCACAACAGCTTTCCACTGGTATATCACTGGCTCAATTCTGGTGAGTGTTCCGGTGGGTGGATGGAGAGCTACGGGCAAAAAAAGCATGTGAAAAACAGAGTGAAGTTCTAGTAGACATGACGAGAAGTTCAGGTTCTTCACGCGGTGCATTTTCGAAGAATCTGTTTCGCGATAAAGGCAGAATGAGTGATCCTGCTATTTTCAAAATTACTTGAAAACGGCTCGAATCAGAGGAAACCATCAACATGAAAATGTTTCACATTTTCCTTAGCTTTTCAACGATATATTATTTGCCCCATTCTGGTAAAGTTTGTAAAAATTACGGCAAAAATAAGTTTTAGCCATTTTCAAAATTGACTTAGAACAGTAAGGAATTGAGAGAAACAATATATACATAAAAGTTCCGCATTTCCACAAGCTTTCCAACGCCATATCATTTGCTGCATTCGGACGTACGGTTAAAAAATTAGCTCAAAAATATGAAGTCGGTGGAACTTGTACCATTTTCTAAATTACTCTTAAACCGTTCAAAATTAGAAAAAACTTTCAACATAGAAAGTAGCGCTTTTTCATAAGCTTTCCAATGCCATATCATTTGGATCAATTGGATTAGCCGTTTAGAAATGACATCAAAAATACGAACTTGGCTGTTAGGTTTGCGAAATTTTATGATTTTCCAATTTACTCTTTAACCATATGGAATTAGAGAAAACTTTCAACATGTGGAAGGAGCGGTTTTACATCAGCTTTCCAACGCCATATTATTTTCCTCATTCTGATAAACGGTTTAGAAATGCGATCAAAAATATGATTCACATTTTTTGTATGACGAAAAAATAGTTTTCAAATCTGCTCTTAAACCACTTACATTTTACCAAAACTTTTACTTGGGTCATGATACTAGTGTCCATAGCTTTCTAACGGTATATCGCAAGCCCCATTTGGGCAATGTTGGCGGAAGTTCAACCTAGCACTAGGAGAATTTCAAGTCGAACAACTCAGGCAGTAAAATTATAAAAAACACAATTTCATAACAACCCGAGAGGAAAATCCGCCAACGAGCGAGATTCCTATTTAAAACGGGCATTTAGTTGCAAAAAACTGTTTCTAGATTACACTAACATCATATAGAACACAACTAACCAGAACAATTCGCGCGGGGAGACACGGTTGCGAAGATAGCCCGAAGGTCGGGTTCGTACAAAGGGAAGTTCAGGCGCGTTACTCAGGCAGTTCAGGTTGTGATCAAAATATTATTCTGATCCCGTGATCAGAATAGTGTTTATGTATATATATATATATTTATATTTATATTTCAGACCAATTTGATAAGTTTGACGAGTTTGACGAAATAGTGAATGATGAAAAATCAAATTTGAAGAAAATTATGAACATGGTGGTGGCTTTACCCACTGTATAAGAATTATGTTGATTTCAGACACCGCGTACAATTGTCGTAGGGTTCTGAGAATCAAATTCTTCATTAATTTCTCCACACTTAGAGGGTAAGACTTCATTGATTGAAGAAATATGTTTCTTCGTGTGTTATGCATCAAAGTCATCAAGAATTCATAAGCGTTATGATGTGTGTCCTTTTCAAAGGACATTCGAAGATTCTAGGATGTTTAACTCACACCGCAACATGCAAAATCTTCTCTCATCCAAAGGCTTAGTGAATATATCTGTAAGCTGGTCTTCAGTCTTCACGTGATTGATGACGATGTCTTCCTTCAGCACATGATCACGAAGGAAATGGTGATGAATGTGAATGTGCTTCGTCCTTGAGTGTTGCACCGGGTTGTGGCCAATCTTGATAGCACTCTCATTGTCGGGAGGGGATGTCTTCACATTGACGCCATACTCCTTGGGTCTGCTTCATCCATAGCAGCTGAGAGCAACAGGCACCAGCAGTAACGTACTCATCCTCTGTTGTGGAAAGTGCTTGTTCTACTTCTTTGAGGACCAATAGACAAGAGATCATCCGAGAAAATGGCATGTGCCTGATATTGACTTGCGATCCACATGATCTCCAGCATAATTAGAATAAAAAAATCTAGCTAGATCAAAAGACAAGCCCTTGGGATACCATAATCCAAGCGTTGGTGTGTGAGCTAAATATCGAAGAATTCGCTTCATAGCCCGATGGTGTGATTCCTTCGGTGTCGCTTGGAATCTGGCACACATGCGAACGCTAAGCATAATATCTGATCTAGATGCACATATGTAAAGCAACAAACCAATGAATGAGCGATATACCTCCCGATCGAAATCTTTACCATTTTCGTCAATGCAGAGTTGGCCATTTGTAGGCATCGGAATTTTGAGGCGTAGTCTTGCATGCTGAATTTCTTCAGGCAATATTTAAGGTATTTTGTAGCAACCCGACCGAAATTGGTCAAGTCTCTGTGTATCAGTACCATCCGAAGATCATGCTGGCACACACAGTACATTAATGAAAAATTCAAAGTTCAATCACACCTAATTTATTACATGTTTCTCATATAGAGTCTTTATTACAATAGAATGAATTCGGCCGAAGTCCAACTCATGATAAAAACTAGATGCCGCAGAAGCTTAGACGATAAGAGAGTCCATCCGACTCCATAGGGAAATCACCGAGCATAGATCATAGCCTCACTCCTAGTCGGAAAACTCCTCTGCAACATGAGATGTTGCAGTCATGTAGGTCAGCATTTTGAATATGCCGGCAAGTCATAGAAAGAAATACATTAAAATACTAACACTATATGCAGTTTGGCTGTGGGGCTCTAAGTTCAAGTTTTTGCGAAAAAGCCAATTTTTTCCTACAACAAAAGGACTTGCGTGCAATTACTACAAAACGTTGGTTGTTATTGAGATGGTTCCGCCGACCAGTGTCTCATACCCGAAATCATTATAACCGATCATTTTATTATGTTTGGTGTTGAGATTTCCAAAATACTCCAATTCTAGAGGCTCAGTTGTCCGTAATCGGGGACATGGCTAATCGATTAGGTTTTCACTCTGCAGAGTCTTGTGCACTTTACCCACAAGAATCGTTCCCTCCTTTATGTCCTCGCACTGCCTGGTGTTTGAAGAAAGGACGAACGAAACATGGTCTTCCGTAGAGATACTCTGGGCCACTACCGGTGCCCATCCATAACCTACCGTTCTTCTACATCTGCTGGCACTGCCTGTCCAGAGTCACGCCTAGGGTCGATCAAGCCAGAGCCCATAATGCTTGCGGCTGCACAGGTAAGCTTCCGGTCAAGGTGTATCCATCCGTCTCTTCATAGCTGGGTGAAGCTTTCTGCAAGATGTCATCGCGCTTCTCCATGCATCCCGGCCATCCGCTGGTTGCTCCAGGGTGCCCATCAATCCGTCCTCCACCCAGTAGCGAGTATGAAGTCCATCTTGAGCATCTTGAAGTCATGGGGGTTTCCATCATCTTGACTCTCACATCTCCCATATGAATCACTCAAACAACCCTGTCTACGAGCATAGCATAATAAACTACAACGTCCCGAGCAAATGGTAACAAAGGGATTTTGGTTCAACCTACCACATGATACTACTCAAGACTTGATTCAATTTCTCATACTGCATGCATGGTGGGGAGTTAATTCTACTAATGAAATAAAACATAGGTAAATAAATTCATGATCAAGACTTGCCTTGCTAATGATCTTCGAAAGCGAGCGATTCGTAGTAACAAGCCTCGCACTTTGGGAATTCTATTGAGATAAACAAAGCACAATAAGCATACATCATACAATATACTAACATAACAGGAAGTAAACTTAGTAATCGACAAATCAACATATCACACAAGGAAATTCAAAGGGTGTCGGGGATATACCCCGCGGTATGACCCGGCCGGACTTGGCGGTTTACTTGAGACCCGGCTGACACTTGGTGATTCACTGGCGACCCGCCCTGACTTGGCGGGTTACAAGCAACCCGCCTGAACATTATGACTCACTAGTGATCCGGCGGGCGGGTCAGACGGATGACAAGGCCCAAGGCCCAGAAGGCCGGTTCATGTTAATGGTGGGCTGGTTTATGAGGAAAGCACAAGGAATATTCTCCTACAAAGGAAGCAAGACTAGGACTCCACTTGTAATAGAGTAATCCTAATCCAACTAGGACTAGTCATGTAAACCGCCCCTTCAACATATATAAGGAGGGGCAGGGCTCCCCAAAGGGGGACAGAAAAGAATAGCTAAGGCTAGACACAACTAGAGGAGAGCCGGTTTACGCGGCGACTCCCTCATGAGCATAATGAGACCTAGCCACAAACAACATGTAGGGCTATTCTGGATGATGTTTCCCGGGGCCCGAAGCTGTCTAAATCCTTGTCTTGTGTGATGATCTGCCTCGCGTCTCTCGTCCCGATCAACCCCTCTCAAGCTACCACATAGATGCGTTGGCCTCACGACTAAGTCCTCACACTAGGACATCTGTCGTGACAATTCCACGACAGTTGGCGCCCACCGTGGGGCTTGCGCATGGTGATATTATTTTTGAGGGAATTTCTTAAGGGATCGAGGAGCTTGCGATTCATCGGATGAAGAAGAGCCGCCAAGTTCATTACTAGTAACAGAATCAGGATTTGCTTTGGAGTTGAGAGTACACGGATCAAAAGAAATTAGGGTGCGTCGAGTATGGCGCCGCCGCTGTCGCATATCGAAAGAACGCACGAGATCAATCAGACAAAAGGTTCAAAATCGCCGACACTGACAGGATTTAACAACTCCATCATCCGAGTCAGGATCAAGTTCGAAAGTTGATTTTTCCTCTGTGGCATGAAGACCCAAATAATGGACGCGATACGATGGACTCTGGATCCCGAGGGTAATCACGGCGGTATCCCCATGTGGCCTCTGGTGTAGCCACCTGCCGGTTCTTGTTCATTATAAAAAATGAAAAAGGCCCCGACCTCGAGGGAGACCCGGACGTAGATGAGTCAAACCTTCTACGACTCGGAGAGCCACCCAGGATCCGTGACTCGCCTTGCTCCGCATCCGACTCCAAGCCGCTGTCATTCTAGGCAGTGTAGGCAAGGGAAGTCACGGTCCAAGGCAGACTAGCTGATTTAAAAATGTATATTTCCACATATGGTTGAAGGGGAAGCATCACGTAGTGGAAGCATGGATGGTGGCAACCGAAAGAGACAAAGCAAATCACAGGTAACGACAACTCATGCGCGCAAGGATGAAAAAAACCAGAGGGCCACGACCCGGAAGCAGATTCTCCACGGGCTTGGACTCCTCTGATGACCTACTCCGTTGACCCGCCGAGCTGCGCCTTGAGCAGCAATGGGAACCCCAACCAACGCCAGACCGCCGTGCCAGAGGCTGCCACCTCCGCTGCCGAAGCCCGACGTCGTGGTCTCATCTTGCTGGGTTCTGCCGCCACAAGTCGCTGCCACCAAGTTACCTCGCAGGCGCGTCAAGCCATCCCAGCCACGCCGCCTCGCCTTGTTTCCAAATTGCTCTGCGGATGTCTATGGATGTAATCAGACAGCAGACACGCGATTCAAAAACCTGGGTGTTTAAAAAAAGGAAAGGGGGAGTTCAACATGCACGAGCGACCCACCTCCAGATCAGTCTTTGTGATTGACTTGCTCGTCCGCATCGGCTTACAGCGCCGCGGCCGACTCATCTGTTGTCCAGGCGAGTCAGGTGATATCCATCTAAATTTATCTTATTAAACACTTATTGTTTTTTTGTCAAAGAACAATTATTTCCCATGTGACATTTTTACACAGGATAATTGTTTATGCCATTATACCGCGGATGCACGTTCGGCTGTGCCGCACAGCTTCACGGAAATATGTGTCGCGGTCTAGTTTACATCAACAAGCTGGCCGACTCATCCGCCCGCGCCGCTTTACAACGCCAAAGACGACTCGCCCATCCGCCCTCGCGGCCGGTTCACACGTCCACACCGGCTTACAGCGAGGAGGATAACTACTGGCCTGACGTATCAGATGAAATCCATCCATTATATTTTTATATTATATATTGCTTTTTTTTAAAAAAGAGCAATTACTTTGGGTTGCGATATTTTTTGATGCAGGACAATTGTTCACTGCAAGAGCGATGGTCATGTCATGGATATCATGCACTAGCATCTGATCCGCCATAATGATCAACGAATATATGCAAGCCACGGCTTCTGCGGCCCTGTCTACATCAATACGACGCGGCTAAACTTACCCGTCCGCGCGGCTTACCGCGCCTGTGATTGACTCGCCCGTCCGTGCGGCTTACCGCGCCTATGATTGACTCGCCCGTCCGCACCGGCTTACAACGCCGCGGCCGATTCATCTGTCCGAGCCACCTCTAATACTGTGGATGTCTTTACAGTCCGTCTATCGTGGCCTGGTCTACATCAACACACCAGGGCCGCACCTGTCTGCATGAGCGGTTTATTGAGTATGAGCAAGTCACAGCTTGGGTAGCCCGGTTTTCTTTCAAACAAAATGGAGGCAAATTATCATATCAACTACCGTTTGCACTGGGTGGCCCAATGGGCAGGCGCACAAGTCGCCGCCACTAGAGTTTTGGTTAACTTCAAATAGCCAGTTGGAAGGAACCATTGGCCGAGTTGCTGACACGGCTCATACGGGATCATTTATAACCCGCCGCAGTCACCTCAACCTTTTGTGGATTCACATCGTGCTATCAACATCAATGATATACAAATTATGCCAGTTTATAACACGTTCAAATATGGAGAATCTCAAGCCAACTCCTTGAGTCACCTTGAGACTCGGGGGCTATAATGATATGACTCAGCAAATGTTGCCTGTTTTTAGTGAAGTCAAGAACCCCAGGACATTGAAGGGAAAGATAACCCGGTCCCGGAGGCTACTACCATATTGATGAAAATTTAAAAGTCTGTTAGAAAATTTCCGGTTCAAAAATGAATGCCGGTTTAAAACCAGGTTCAAGGGAAGTCAGTTTCACTGAAGCTCTCAAATATCCGGTTTACAATCCGGTTCGAGGGAAATCTATCTCCCACAAAGCTCTGAAGCTCTCAAATCCGGTTTAAGAATTTCCGGTTCAAAAAGAATTAGTTTATCGCAAGTTCGAGTTTAAAGGCCGTCAGAAAATTCCGGTTTAAAATCCGGTTCAAGGGAAAGATGTCTGCCACAAAGCTTTGAAGCTCTCAATATCCGGTTTAACATCCGGTTCAAGAAGAAGTTGTCTCTTGCAAAAAATTAAAGATTACCAAAGAGAGCTTGCTGCCATGATGCGCGGTTCAAACATGGGCATCCTGCCTTATTGGTTCATCATATTATTGATCACTTGGGGGCTTCCTACTTGTTGATCACAGCTGTGACTACCCTATTAATACGGCTATCAAGCCAGTATTATCATAAGAGCACAGCTCTGGTTACTTCGGTAATCCGGCTATCAAGCCAATATTATCATAAGGGGCCAAAGAGAGTCTGCTGCACAACACATCTCAAACATGGGTATCCCTTAAGCACAACTCACAATATCACTTGGGGGATATGTTCGAACCATAGTCACACCTCTTGATAGGCATAAGGGCACCAAGGAAATCACTTGGGGGCTTGGTCATATCCGAACCATAGCTAGACCTCTTGATAGGAATAAGGCCACCAGGGAAATCACTTGGGGGCTATGGGTTCGAACCATAGTTACACCTCTTGATAGGCATAAGGGCACTAGGGAAATCACTTAGGGGCTTGGTCGTATTCGAACCATAGCTACACCTCTTGATCGGCGCAATGCCACAATTATGACTACTTGGGGGCTCTGGTCATATTCGAACCATAGCTTAAACCCTCTTGATCATACACATACACCATCATATATTGCGTCAAACATTGCATCATCATTACATCATCATAGCATGTATCATATGGGCACAGATATACCGGTTTATATGGCAGGAATCGGTTTTCAAACCAGGTTATATTATTCAAATCTTTAATAGCCAACACGGCTGGATTTTTATTATAGTTATCAATAACCAATATTATGATTGAGGTTTTCAAAGTTGCTTCAGCGCAATGGGTATAATTTATTCTACAATGGAAGGAATAGTCCCGAGTCGCTGTAGGCTTACGACCCGGCACTTGGGGGCTACATTATTCAAGTTGGGATTACATCAAATACACAAGTCTCATGTCGCTGCAAGCATGCACCATGAGACTTGGGGGCTAATGCAAAGTCATTTTTTGCTCACTTTACTGAAGTCCCGACTCATCACATTGTAATGAGCCGGCCCTTGGGGGTTACCAATTGCTCCTGTCAAAAAATTAAGCTACACAAGCTTTAATCCATTATATTGAAAGGTTTATTGCTCAGTTGGTAGAGTATAAAGCTCTTCACCTTGTGGACGTGGGTTCAAGCCCCATGATGGGGGTTACGTCATATGATATTATTTTTAATGAAGTATATATAAAGTCCCAGCTCAATATTATCTTACTGAGCCAGCCCTTGGGGGCTACACATTGCTGTTCCAATTAACATGATCGTATTTATAAAGTTCGTGCTCATTATTGCATAATAACCCGTCCCTTGGGGGCTACACTGGTTGAAGTTTTTTGAGCATCAGGCCATTACAAGTTCCAGGTTGCTGCAAGCATGACAACCCGGCACTTGGGGGCTACATAATATGGAGTATTCAGTTTTTATTAGTGGCTAAGATGAACAACATGGATTTCTTCAAAGTGGAAGTATTTATATTGAAGCAAGTCTTAAGTTATCACTTTGTTCTGCTCAAGACTTGGGGGCTATAGGTAATTGATACGTCCATTTTGCATCATGCTTTTATATAGATATTTATTGCATTATGGGCTTTTATTACACATTATGTCACAATACTTATGCCTATTCTCTCTTCTTTTACAAGGTTTACATAAAGAGGGAGGATGCCGGCAGCTGGGATTCTGGGCTAGAAAAGGAGCAAATATTAGAGACCTATTTTGCACAGCTCCAAAAGTCCTCAAACTTCATAGAAGACGTTTTCAGAATATATAAAAAATACTCAGCGAAAGAAATTCACCAAGGGGCCACACCTTGCCCACGAGGGTGGGGGGCACGCCCTACCCCCTGGGCGTGTCCCCTACCTCGTGGCCCCCCTGGTGGCCATCCGGTGGCCATCTTCTGCTATATGAAGTCTCTCGATGGGAAAAAATCACAAGCCATCTTCTCGGACGAAACTCCGCCGCCACGAGGCGGAACCTTGGCGGAACCAATCTAGGGCTCTGGCGGAGCTGTTCTGCCGGGGGAACTTCCCTCCCGGAGGGGGAAATCATCGCCATCGTCATCACCAACGCTCCTCTCATCGGGAGAGGGCAATCTCCATCAACATCTTCATCAGCACCATATCCTCTCAAAACCCTAGTTCATCTCTTGTATCCCATTCTTGTCTCCAAGTCCGGGATTGGTGCTAGTAGGTTGCTAGTAGTGTTAATTACTCCTTGTAGTTGATGCTAGTTGGTTTAATTGGTGGAAGATCATATGTTCAGATCCTATATGCATATTAATACCCCTCTGATTATGAACATGTTTATGCTTTGTGAGTAGTTACTTTTGTTCCTAAGGACATGGGAGAAGTCTTGCTATTAGTAGTCATGTGAATTTGGTATTCGTTCGATATTTTGATGAGATGTATGTTGTCTCTCCTCTAGTGGTGTTATGTGAACATCGACTGCATGACACTTCACCATTGTTTGGGCCTAGAGGAAGGCATTGTGGAGTAATAAGTAGATGATGGGTTGCTAGAGTGACGGAAGCTTAAACCCTAGTGTATGCGTTGCTTCGTAAGGGGCTGATTTGGATCCATATGTTTCATGCTATGGTTAGGTTTACCTTAATACTTTTGTTGTAGTTGCGGATGCTTGCAATAGAGGTTAATCATAAGTGGGATGCTTGTCCAAGTAAGGGCAGTACCCAAGCACCGGTCCACCCACATACCAAATTATCAAAGTACCGAACGCGAATCATATGAGCGTGATGAAAACTAGCTTGATGATATTCCTATGTGTCCTCGGGAGCGCTTTTCTCTATATAAGAGTTTGTCCAGGCTTGTTGTCGGTGTCAAAACTGGCGGATCTCGGGTAGGGGGTCCTGAACTGTGCATCTAAGGTGGATGGTAATAGGAGGCAGGGGACACGATGTTTACCCAGGTTCGGGCCCTCTTGATGGAGGTAAAACCCTACGTCCTGCTTGATTGTTCTTGATGATATGAGTATTACAAGAGTAGATCTACCACGAGATCAGAGAGGCTAAACCCTAGAAGCTAGCCTATGGTATGATTGTATCTTGTCCTACGGACTAAAACCCTCTGGTTTATATAGACACCGGAGGGGGCTAGGGTTACACAAGGTCGGTTACAAAAGAGGAGATATCCATATCCGTATTTCCTAGCTTGCCTTCCACGCCAAGTAGAGTCCCATCCGGACATGGGACGAAGTCTTCAATCTTGTATCTTCATAGTCCAACAGTCCGGCCCAAGGATATAGTCCGGCTGTCCGGAGACCCCCTAATCCAGGACTCCCTCAGTAGCCCCTGAACCAGGCTTCAATGACGATGAGTCCGGCGCACAGTGTTGTCTTTGGCATTGCAAGGCGGGTTCCTCCTCCATATACACCATGGAAGAGTTTGAATGCAAGGATAGTGTCCGACCCTGCAAAATAAGTTCCACATACCACCGTAGAGCGAATAATACTTCCGCAAATCTAATCTGCTGACACGTTTTGATAGTATGACATCACTTCATGGCCCGGTTATTATTCGAACCGCTTTTCTCAACCAACTCCGCACATATCATGAGGCGGTTTTCTTGATATGTCTTGTCAAAGCAGAGATCGTGTTCCCCTTATTACGGGATTCTCATCAATACGCACGTGGGTAACCCAACCGCGCCATCAATTGTGGCTCCTGTGGAATAAGCGGTTTTGCCAGGCAAGTGGGGAGACTCATCGCCTCCTCCGCCCTTATAAAGGGACAAAGATTTACTTTTTCCACCCACGCCTTCTTCCTTCTCGCTTACCCATTCCCACACACTCGAGCTCTAGCGCCCAAGCTCACGTTCTTCTTCTCAAACCACTCCAAGCATGTCTGGAGTAGGAGGCAAGTGGATGGCTTCCTCCGTCACGGACGAAAACATCAAAAAGTTACAGGAAGCCGGATACCTAGCTGCGAATATCGCGCACCGGCTGCCGAATGCGGGGCAGATCGTCCCCATGCCCGAACCCCATGAGAGGGTAGTTTTTCTTACCCATTTTGTCCGCGGACTGGGATTTCCTCTCCACCCGTTTGTCCGCGGGCTCATGTTCTACTACGGGCTGGATTTTCATGATCTGGCCCCCAACTTCATCCTCAACATCTCGGCGTTTATCGTCGTGTGCGAGGCCTTCCTCCGCATCAGGCCCCACTTCGGCCTACGGCTGAAAACCTTCAATGTCAAACCGAAGGTGGTGGGTGGCCAGCAAGCAGAGTGCGGAGGCGCCATGGTGGACAAGATGCCTAATGTCACCTGGCTCGATGGTACCTACGTGGATACCATAAAGGGGTGGCAATCGTGGTGGTTCTACATCACCGAGCCGTGTGACTCCAACTGGGTGGCGGCCCCCAAATTTCGATCCGGAATCCCCACGTGGCTCACCTCCTGGAAAAAGAAGGGTCTGTCCTGGGGTTCTTCGGTATAGATGACCGGACTCCAGACCTGCATCCAGAACATGAAGAACAAGAAAATTAAGCTCGTCAACATGGTCCAGGTCATGCTCCTCCGCCGGACCCTTCCGTGCCAGCGACGGGCATTTGTTTTGTGGGAGTTCGACTTGGCCCAGCACCAGATGCTGCGAGAGATCTATGACACGACGCACGAGGATGTTTGGAGGGTTCTGTTCAAGGGCGCCAAGATGCCTCCCTCCCTCACCGAGGACCGTGGACTCAGCACAAAGCGGCGCGCCCATCCGGTAGGCTTTTATATCTCTCAGGGTATTTATGTGCCCTGGTTTGGTTACATGCTGGATCTAAGCATTCATGTCATTAACAGGATTGGATAAAGACAGCGAAGTAGCTTGATTGCCTAGCCCCCCTACCCGAAGATCCTACAAACGCTCTTCTAACGAAGATGCTGACTCCGGCACCATACGAGGTGCCGGAAAAGATGACCAAGAAGAAGGCCGCGGGGACCCGAAAGGGTCTCTGGCGCAAGGTGGTTCTATCGGACTCATCGTCTGATGAGTCCGACATGCACTCCTCCCACGGAAACGAGGAGGAGGAGAAAAGTTCTCCCCCCCCAGATGGGGGAGACAAGAAAAGGAAGGCCGACCCATCCGAGGAGGCCGAAGGGTCCAAGAAGGGAAAGACCGTCCCTCCGGATTGTGCCATGACGGCCGCCGACAGCGGCGATGAGTGGCTACCCAGGGACAAGCCCCTGGCGAAGTCGTAAGTGTCCGAACACCATAGTACTTCATGGCATGTTTTATTGTACTGCCTTTGCTCATGCCGAACATGATTATGCAGTCCGGCCCGAGCTCATCTCGACGTACCCTCGTCGAGCGGCTCTTTGGGCTCGTCGGATATGAACAATGGTTTTCCTCCGACGGCTTCCACCCCTCGCCCTACAGACAACGCCGAGGTGGTGTCTCAAAAGGCACCGACCCAAGGGGAGGTGATCCTGGGGGCGCCTCACGGCGACCTCCCGGATCCTGAGTACCAAGGGAGCGAGGCTCCTACGGGCTTCGAGTTTGGGCCCCAGCCGGACACTGCGCCGGAACCTTCGATGGTTCCGGACTCCGGTAGGCGGTCCCCCATTAAGGGGGCCAACCATCCGTGCCGGTGTCCTTTGTCCAACCAGAGGCACTAGACAACTTGCTGGAAGCACTTCACAGCGCTTCCATCGATGAAGAACACCGCACTATCATGAGTGCGGTGGTCAAGAAGGTTCAGTCCGCCAAAAACAGACTGACCGAAGCTTGCGCTAGCCTCCTAATAGGCTTTGAGGTAAGCATTCAAAATAAAAAAATATTACCCCATAGATAGTAGCCCCTGATGCTCTGTTCGGCGTTCGTGAAGAAAAGCTGAATAGAGTATCAAATGATAACTGTTGGTGTCAAAACCGGCGGATCTCGGGTAGGGGGTCCCGAACTGTGCGTCTAAGGCGGATGGTAACAGGAGGTAGGGGACATGATGTTTTACCCAGGTTTGGGCCCTCTTGATGGAGGTAAAACCCTACGTCCTGCTTGATTATTCTTGATAATATGAGTAGTACAAGAGTTGATCTACCACGAGATCGGAGAGGCTAAACCCTAGAAGCTAGCCTATGGTATGATTGTATGTTGTCCTATGGACTAAAGCCCTCCGGTTTATATAGACACCGGAGGAGGCTAGGGTTACACAAGGTCGGTTACAAAGGAGGAGATATCCATATCCGTATTGCCTAGCTTGCCTTCCACGCCAAGCAGAGTCCCATCCGGACACGGAACGAAGTCTTCAATCTCATATCTTCATAGTCCAATAGTCCGGCCAAAGGATATAGTCCAGCTGTCCGGAGACCCCCTAATCCAGGACTCCCTCAGTAGCCCTTGAACCAGGCTTCAATGACGATGACTCCAGCGTGCAGTGTTGTCTTCGGTGCAAGGCGGGTTCCTCCTCCGAATACACCACGGAAGAGTTTGAATACAAGGATAGTGTCCGACCCTGCAAAATAAGTTCCACCGTAGAGAGTATAATATTTCCACAAATCAAATCTGCTGACACGTTTCGGCAGCACGACATCACGCCACGGCCCGGTAATTATTTGAACCATTTTTTTAACCAGCCCAGCACATAACGCGAGGCGGTTTCTTGACACGTCTTGTCAAAGCAGAGATCGTGTTCCCCTTATCACGGGATTCTCATCAATACAAACGTGGGTAACCTAACCGCGCCATCAATTACGGCGCTTGGGGGATAAGCGAGTTTTACCAGGCTTGTGGGGGCGCATAGTTTTGTCCGCCTTTATAAAGGGATAATGTCGGTGTCAAAACCGGCGAATCTCGGGTAGGGGGTCCTGAACTGTGCGTCTAAGGCGGATGGTGATAGGAGGTAGGGGACACAATGTTTTACCCAGGTTTGGGCCCTCTTGATGGAGGTAAAACCCTACGTCCTGCTTGATTAATATTGATGATATGGGTAGAACAAGAGTAGATCTACCACGAGATCGGAGAGGCTAAACCCTAGAAGCTTGCCTATGGTATGATTGTATGTTGTCCTACGGACTAAAACCCTCCGGTTTATATAGACACCGGAGGGGCTAGGGTTACACAAGGTCAGTTACAAAGGAGGAGATATACATATCTGTATTGCCTAGCTTGCCTTCCATGCCAAGTAGAGTCCCATCCGAACACGAGACGAATTCTTCAATCCTGTATCTTCATAGTCGAACAGTCCGGCCAATGGATATTGTCCAGCTGTCCGGAGACCCCCTAATCCAGGACTCCCTCAGTAGCCCCTGAACCAGGCTTCAATGACGACGAGTCCGGCGCGCAGTATTGTCTTCGGCATTGCAAGGCGGGTTCTTCTCCAATTTCCAGGTATTTGTAAATAGTATCCGGCCCCATAAATGTTGATCCTCTTGGCTTCTGCGCCCAATAAGGGCAATTTCTCGATCGAATACGAGGCGCCAGGGCATTTTTACATTCACCCCCCTATCCAGATAAATAAATTGTCTATTAAAGGGATTGGGATTCTTAGATCCGATCCACACCATCCTCCCCTTAGTGAGAATCCATCAGAGCGCGTTTCGGAAAGATCCATTCCAGCATGGCCAACTTCCGTAGCTCCTCCTCCCGCCCCCATAGCCCTAAGCTCGGTGACTGGGAGAGGTGTTCAGTTCCACACAGTCGATTGGTCGAACTGCAGACCAAAGGATTTCTTCCTCCGGCATTCATGGTGCTCGTTCGAGCCGGGCTCGCCACCTACAATGGCGGGGAGCAAGCGGAGAACTTTCCCTGTCCCTCCATGGGGGAACGGGTTTGCCTTGTTCCTTACTTACTAAGGGGACTCGGATTTCCAATTCATCCGTTCCTCCGCGGGCTCTTGGAGTTCTACGGCCTCCAACTACACAATCTCACCCCTGCCTCCATCCTACACATCGCCGGCTATGTCGCTCTCTGCGAGTTGTTCCTGGGCTGCGAGGCTCACTTCGAGCTGTGGAAAAGGCTATTTTGCCTTGTCCCTCGCACACAGAGGGAATCACTTTATCAAGTGGGCGGAGCCGAAGTATGGTGCATCGCCGATACCGGATATCTGTCCGGTACCCCAAAGAAGCCGTCCAAAGACTGGCCTTCAGAATGGTTTTATATGGAGGACGTTCCCCTTCCGGACCCTGTTCGGCGGGGTCTCCCTGAGTTCAACAATGCTCCTCTGAAGAAGCGCCGAAGTTGGCGCCCGCGGAGCCCCCAGGCGGAAGACGACAGAGAAGTCCTCTATCTGATGAACCGGATTAAGGCACTGGCTCAGTCAGGTTTGACAATAACTGAAGTTATGTCAATTTGCATAATGCGGGGAGTGCAACCACTTCAATATCGTGGGCATCCCTTATGGTGTTTCAACGGGGAGGATGACGCCACCCGCTACGGTCGTAAGGGTCCGGGCGATGTTGCCGCATTAGCCAAAATGCTGTCCGAACTGTTCAAGGGAGAGGAGGAGGAGTTTACCCGCATCAAGCCACGGGACGGATTCTCCATGTACAATCCTCCAAGATGGGTAAGCTATACCCCCTTACTTCCATCTTCCAACGTTTTTCGTTGTAAGTATTCACCTTGCCGATTTACGGCAGGAACTGTGAAAGGCCATAAAGGAGGTCTGCAGCCCTTCTCCACAACCGGAGGACCCTGACCGGGCCCTCGACTCCGGACTCGAAGAAGATCCGGTTATCTCTGTTGAGCTGATAAACCGGCAGTTCTATCAGTTGAGCTGCAATGATGCCATGGTGGCCATTACGACCGACTATCCCGGACTGCTCCCTGCATCGCACGTAAGAAAAACCGAAAAGTCCCAACTCAAAAAAGTAGAATCCCCTTTTAGACACTTCACCCACCATATTCACATGGCCTTTTTACAGGGAAGGCATTCAGGACGCCCTGCAGCAACGCGCCAACAGGAGGTGCCGAGGCCAGGTAGGCCAAAAAGGAAGGCGGTTAGTACAGAGACACCGGCGCAAAGGTACAACAAACCCCGCTCCGTGGTTGTCGTCTTTCTCAAAGTATAATGATGCCCGTGTTTCTTTAACAGAAAAAACGCTCGCCGGAATATGTCCGGCGATGTCGCCGATCACGCTTCCACCGGTCGGGCACCAGGACCGGACACGGAGGCAGAAGCCGATATGGGGCAGGCGCCGGATAATCCCCCTACAGAGGATGCGGATAGGTTATCTGCTACAAACTCAGAAGTGGAAAGCGCCATGAATCATAGGCGCCGCCGGGCTGTACTCCGTGACGCTTGTTTCTCACCAGAGGCATTTGATGCCTTTAATTCTGGAGAAGCGTACCTCCGTGCCGCTCAAGATGGTCTAGCCAGAGCCACGGATCAGTATGTAAAGGATGTACGGGTGAGTGAATCTGAAGATTTATATGTATCAGTAGCCCTTGAGACTTGAAACAGTTAGCATAACTGATTTAAGGATCATCCTTCTTGTGCAGGTTCTTACAGAGAAGAATACTAGGCTGTCCTGGGAGCTGGAGGAATGCAAGACCCAACTGCGGGCCGCTATTGCCGCATTGCAGGAACAGAAAAAGCTCCCCGCTGGTAACATTTTAAAGAATGATGGTTACCATATAGTGCACAGCGTGGCTGCAGATCTAACAATAGATTTTGCAGATGAATCCGGAGAGAATCTGGGGGACCAGCTAGTTATGCGGCAGCTAGAAGCTGGCAAACGCGTGTTGACTGAGGTTAGGCGGGAGAAAAACAATCTCCAAGATGCCAATATAAGGCTGAACGTGGAACTAAAAGACGTTCGGGGCCAGCTTGCAGACTCCGAGAAGGAGAATAAGAGGCTTCGACGCGGCATTTTTAGTAAGTGCTTGAATGAATACTTTAAAGGTATTCGGCAAAGAAGCCAACTAACAGCGTTATGTCTGTAGGTATGCTGACGGGTCGTCCCGCGGAGGAAATTCCCGGGTCTGCGGGTGATCTTCTGTCGGAGCTGTCACATCTGCACGAACAAGTTTGGCAGGTGATGCAGGGTGTTGCCCAGGCTTTGTGGCCGTCTGTCTCCCTTCCAGAGGGTGTTGCGGAGCTTGCGGAGAAGCTCAAAGGAGCACGGTGGCGCTTCCGATTATGGAAGATATCCGCCTGCCGACAAGGTGCCAAAGAAGCCTGGGCCATGGTGAAGACGCGGTATACCAAAGCAGACCCAAATCACATGGTCGAGGTTGGACCTGTGGGGCCCGGCGGAAAAGAAATTCCCGTTAGCTTAGTTTATGGGCAAGTAGAATTAGCCGCAAAGTATTCCCAACTGGATTGTAAGCTAGACCGCCTGTTGGATGGTATAGAAGAAGAATTTAGTCAGTTTGCATGACTATGTAATTGAAGTGACATGTATAATGCCTTCTAGCCGGATTGTAGATCATTTGTCTTTGCGGACCTTTTCGCTTCAGCCTCCGGGCCCAATAGTCCAGAGTGTATCCGAATACCCGCTAAGTTATATAAGAACCAGGGTATGCGTGGAGACTAGGCGTAGGGGTCATTAGTGCTTTGTCAGACAAGTGCCCAACTAGTTATGTTATATTACATGGGTAGTAAGAAACATCTTCGAGGGAGAATAGTTCCGTTAAGGGTTCCTTTCCCTGGGCAAGCATGCCCTAAAGTGCATGTCCGGACTGCGATAGGAAATGCAGGAAAAACATCTAGGGGCAGATATGAAAAATAAAAATCATCTTTTGTTCATCGACCGAATATTCCCTTAAGAACGCTAGCTTTCGGCTTCACCCAGTCTGAGGTACACATCCGGCTGACCCGGCAGTAACAATCGCAGAGGTGCTCCCCTTATGCCCTAGACGAACTAACGGGAACGTAGGCCATAAATACAAGAGCCAGGCAACCCATCTTGGACAAAACTTAAGTCATATCGATGCATATAATGGTGAAAAAAGGTACATGCGGAAGTATAACACATGTGTTGGGCATGAAGCCCGGATAAATAATTTAAGCTTCTATGAAAGAAGCCCCCAGGTATGAAGAGTGTGGCTAGCGCATCTGTAATGTGCAAACCAGGCACAAGGTGACCCTTGAAGGCTTAGGGAAATAAGAAAAGAAAGAAAGAAAGGAAAACAAGACAGATAATGTATTTGTGAAAAAATGGACAAAGGGAGGGGACTAACATAGAGTCCGGTGCTAGGCGTAGAATCTTCAGAGCCTGGCCGCGTTCCATGGGTTCGGCTCGAGTTGACTAGTCGATGCATTCCGCAGTCGGTACACTCCACCGATCAGAACTTGGTCGATAATGAAGGGACCTTCCCATTTGGGCTCGAGCTTGTTCTTTTTCTTATCCGGCAGGCGTAGAACTAGTTCGCCAATGTTATAAGTTTTGGCCCGTACTTCTCTGCTTTGGTATCTGCGAGCCTGTTGCTGGTAAAATGCGGAACGGGCTTTGGCTACATCACTCTCCTCCTCCAAGGTGTCCAGACTGTCCTGCCGATCGAGTTCGGCTTCTCTTTCTTCATACATGCGCACTCTAGGTGAGTCATGAATTATGTCACAGGGCAAGACTGCCTCTGCACCGTACACCATAAAGAAGGGTGTATATCTGGTACTACGATTCGGCGTGGTCCGCAGCCCCCAGAGTACGGAGTCGAGCTCCTCTACCCAATGCGTGTTAGACTCCGTTAAGGAACGCACTAATCTAGGTTTAATGCCGCTCATTATAAGACCGTTTTCTCGCTCGACTTGACCGTTGGTTTGTGGGTGATAGACCGAGGCATAATCGAGCTCGATGCCCATTTTGCTACACCAGAGTTTTACCTCGTCGGCCGTGAAGTTCGTGCCAATATCAGTGATGATGCTCTGGGGGACGCCATAACGGTGTACCACCCCGGATATGAAATCTATCACCGGTCCGGATTCGGCTGTTTTAACTGGTTTGGCCTCTATCCATTTGTTGAATTTATCCACCATGACCAATAAGTATTTTTTCTTGTGGGTTCCCCCTTTAAGGGGTCCAACCATGTCAAGCCCCCAGACCGCAAAGGGCCATGTAATGGGGATTGTTTGGAGGGCGGTGGGTGGCATGTGGCTTTGATTTGCAAAGAGCTGGCAACTGGCGCAACATTGGATCAAGTCCTGTGCGTCTACTCGGGCCGTTGGCCAATAAAATCCTGTACGGAAGGCCTTGCTTACAAGAGCATGGGCTGCGGCGTGATGACCGCTGAGTCCGGCGTGAATTTCTGCCAAAAGATTCCGCCCATCCTCGTCGGAGATGCACCTTTGAAGGACTCCGGTAGTGCTTTTCTTGTACAATTCTCCCTCATGGACCATGTAGGCCTTGGATCGCCGCACTATGCAGCGTGCCTCATTTTGGTCCTCCGGAAGTTCTTGTCTAGTTAGGTAGGCCAGGAATGGTTCTGTCCACGGGGCAATAATGGCCATTATTTCGTGGGCTGATGGTGTTATTTCGGTGGCGGAGCCTCCGATTGTGTCAGAGAGTTCGGTATCGGGTATTTTGGCCGGGTCTGGACTGTTGTTACCGGTGTCCCCTTCCCATACTACGGATGGCTTGAAAAGCCTTTCCAAAAATATGTTGGGGGGGGGGACCGCGTCGCATTTTGCGCCGATGCAGGCGAGGATATCCGCCGCCTGATTGTTTTCCCGAGCCACATGGTGAAATTCGAGTCCCTCGAACCGAGCTGACATTTTTAGGACGGCGTTTCGTTAGGCCACCATTTTCGGATCCTTGGCGTCAAAATCTTCGTTTATTTGGGATATTGCGAGGTTTGAATCCCCACGCACCTCCAGGCGTTGAATGCCCATGGAGACAGCCATCCGAAGACCATGCAACAAAGCTTCGTATTTGGCTGCATTGTTGGAGTCTGTATACAATATTTGCAGTATGTACCGAACGATATCTCCGGTTGGGGACGTCAGGACGACGCCAGCCCCTAGACCGGCCAGCATTTTAGAACCGTTGAAGTGCATGATCCAATTGGAGTATGCGCCGTACTCTTTAGGGAGTTCGGCCTCCGTCCATTTGGCGACGAAGTCGGCCAGTACTTGTGATTTAATGGCTCGGCGAGGTTTGTATGTTATGTCGAATGGGAGGAGCTCAATGGCCCATTTGGCAATCCGGCCCGTAGCATCGCGGTTGTTGATAATATCATTAAGTGGCACTTCCAAGGCTACTGTAATCGAACACTCTTGAAAGTAGTGTCGCAGTTTCCGTGATGCCATGAATACCGCATATGCTATCTTTTGGTAATGTGGGTACCGTGATTTGCATGGAGTGTGGACAGTGGATACATAGTATACCGGCTTTTGAAGAGGGAATTTGTGTCCGCCCGCTTCCCGTTCGACAACGAGCACCGCGCTTACAACTTGATGAGTTGCCGCAATGTACAATAGCATTGGTTCGCCGATGTTTGGCGCGGACATGATCGGGTTGGTTGCCAGAATGACCTTTATTTCTTCCAATCCGGCTGTGGCCGCGTCCGTCCACTCGAAGTGTTCGGTGCACCGAAGGAGGCGATAAAGGGGTAAAGCCTTTTCTCCTAAGCGGGAGATAAAGCGGCTTAGAGCCGCCACGCATCCAATTAACTTCTGGATTTGTTTGAGGTCTGTTGGGGTAGCCAACTGTGACAAAGCTCGGATTTTGGCCGGATTAGCTTCAATACCTCTACTGGAGACGATGAATCCCAGGAGCTTCCCGGCTGGTACGCCGAAAACGCATTTTTCCGGGTTGAGCTTGATGTCATATGTTCGGAGGTTGTCGAACGTGAGCCTCAAGTCGTCTATCAAAGAGTCAACGTGTTTGGTTTTGACGACCACATCGTCTACGTATGCCTCTACTGTTTTGCCAATTTGTTTCTCCAGACATGTCTGAATCATGCGCTGATATGTTGCGCCGGTGTTTTTGAGTCCAAACGGCATTGTGTTAAAACAGAAGGGGCCGTATGGTGTGATGAATGCCGTTGCGGCTTGGTTGGACTCCGCCATCTTGATTTGGTGGTGACCGAAGTACGCGTCGAGGAAACACAATGACTCGTGTCTTGCGGTAGCGTCAATAATTTGATCGATGCGTGGGAGGGGGAAGGGATCCTTTGGGCAAGCTTTATTGAGGTCTTTGAAATCGATGCAAAGGCACCAGGATTTGTCCTTCTTTGGTATCATCGCCAGGTTTGCTAGCCAGTCCGGATGTTTTATTTCTCTGATGAATCGGACCTCCAATAACTTGGCTAGTTCTTCTCCCATGGCCTGTCTCTTAGGTTCGGAGAAACGCCGAAGAGCTTGCTTGACCGGCTTGAATCCCTTTAGGATATTGAGGCTATGCTCGGCCAGCCTGCGTGGGATTCCTAGCAAGTTTGAGGGATGCCATGCGAATATGTCCCAATTCTCGCGCAGGAACTCCCGTAGTGCGGCGTCCACAGCGGGGTTTAACTATGCCCCGATGGAGGCTGTTTTGGTAGGGTCCGTTGGGTGGACTTGGAATTTGACTATTTCATCCGCTGGTTTAAAAGAGGTGGACTTGGATCTCTTGTCGAGTATCACATCGTCCCTGTCCACTGTGGAGCGTAGCGTGGTTAACTCCTCGGCCGAGAGGGCTTCGGATAATGCCTCGAGGGCCACTGCCGCTGTTTTGTTTTCAGCGCAGAGTGCTGTGTCCGAATCACTAGCGAGAGTGATGATTCCGTTGGGCCCAGGCATTTTAAGCTTCATGTACCCATAATGGGGTACGGCTTGGAAGATTGTGAACGCCTCCCGTCCTAAAAGAGCGTGATAGCCACTGCTGAACGGGGCCACCGGGAATGTAATTTGTTCGGACCTGTAATTGTCCGACGTGCCGAATACCACATATAGTGTGATTTTCCCAGCACAACGTGCTTCCCGACTGGGGATAATTCCTCTAAAGGTTGTGCTACTTTGCTCGATGCGGTTCCAGTCTATTTCCATCTTTTGAAGGGTTTCCTCATAGATGAGGTTTAGTCCGCTTCCGTCGTCCATGAGTAATTTGGTGAGTCGAAAGCCGTCCACGATTGGACTGAGGACCAGTGCGGCTGGTGCTCGGGCTGTTCGGAATTTGGGTTCATCACTGGCATTGAAGGTAATAGCCGTGTCACTCCATGGATTTGTTGCTGCTACGTGGCAGATTTCGGCCATGCTGCGGAGTGTTCGCTTGCGTCTATTATTTGACGCAAAGGTCTCGAACACTGTTAACACCATATTGTTATCCACTGGATGGTGCTCTGTGGTATGTGGGATAAGAAGATCCTCACCACTTTTGGCCACCTGCCGGAGTATCCAACATGCTCTAAGGCTGTGCGTTGGTCTTATATCCGCCGTGCTATGAATTTTGCAGGGTCCGTTGAGCCATCCCTCCAGTACGGTTCCTTGCCCTGTAGAGGGTTTTTGCTTTTTGGTAGTTAACCCAGGTGTATTGTGATAATGCACCCTTTTATTTCGGACTGGGTTTGTGTTCAGGGCTGGATTATCCCAAAAGTTTCTTTCGGTTTTCCAGGCACTTTCCACCGCACAGTACTTTCGTACTATGGACGCCAAGTCAGCAAAGCGTGTTATCTCACGGTGATTTATGGCGTTAAGGATTCCCTTGTCCATGCAATTATTGCAGAAAAATAAGATTGCGTCTTCCTTGCGACAGTCGTTAACCTTGTTCATCGCAAGGAGGAATCTGGCCCAGTAATGATGTACTATTTCCTAGGGCTCTTGCCTGATATGGGAAAGGTCGCTTGTGTTTGGGTGGGTGGGTGGAATTGAATCCAAACCCCTACCCGAACTGGGATCCAGGGGCCGAGGAGTTTCCAATTTTGGAAGTTCTGGTTCTGGGATGTTACCCGCTAATCCTGGTCCGTTGTCTGACTCTAAGTTCAGGGATTGGATGTTGTCCTCCCGCGAACGGGCGTCCGGCTCGGGGAGCTCGGAAATCCAGACATAGTTGGTCCTCAGGTTAGAGGAAAGGTCGCCACATTGTTCCTCCACCACTTCAATATGGTGGGTGACCGGTGGAGAGTTAATCTCCCTTTGATCGGGTTTAAGCCCAATCCGATTATAGTCCGTAGCGACTCCCAAGGCGGTGATGCGATCCAAGAGCTCATTTAAGGAGGAGAGCTCCATTGGATCCATCTGTTCGGCGAGTGCCGATTTGACGTGGAGGCTGTTTTTGATGACCCGAGAATTCATCGTCGGTGCAGCGGCCGTACAGGCGGTCATGATGAACCCGCCTAGCCGGAGAGTTTGGCCGACAGCCAAAGCTCCCCCAATAGTAGTACCGTATTTAAAGACGAGACGAGACATTCTTCCTTCTGGCGATGACACATAGGAACTCTCAATGAAAGCACCAATGTCAGTGTCAAAACCGGCGGATCTCGGGTAGGGGGTCCCGAACTGTGCGTCTAAGGCGGATGGTGACAAGAGGCAGGGGACACAATGTTTTACCCAGGTTCGAGCCCTCTTGATGGAGGTAAAACCCTACGTCCTGCTTGATTAATATTGATGATATGGGTAGTACAAGAGTAGATCTACCACGAGATCAGAGAGGCTAAACCCTAGAAGCTAGCCTATGGTATGATTGTATGTTGTCCTACGGACTAAAACCCTCCGGTTTATATAGACACCGGAGGGGCTAGGGTTACACAAGGTCGGTTACAAAGGAGGAGATATACATATCCGTATTGCCTAGCTTGCCTTCCACGCCAAGTAGAATCCCATCCGGACACAAGACGAAGTCTTCAATCCTGTATCTTCATAGTCGAACAGTCCGGCCAATGGATATAGTCCGGCTGTCCGGAGACCCCATAATCCAGGGCTCCTTCAGATAAGGTCTCACTTTTTTCTACCCATGCCTTCTTCCTCCTTGCTCATCCATTCTCGCGCACTCGAGCTCCAGCGCCCAAGTCTACATCCTTCTCCTCTACTCTCTCCAAACATGTCCGGAGCGGGAGGCAAGTGGATGGCCTCCTCTGTCACGGAGGGACACATCAAAAAACTACGTGGGGCCGGATACTTAGCCGCGGATATCGCGCACCGGCTCCCAGCCGTGGGGCAGATCGTCCCTACCCCGGAACCTCACGAAAGGGTGGTTTTCCTTCCCCACTTTGTCCGCGGACTGGGGTTTCCCCTCCATCCATTCGTGTGCGGCCTTATGTTCTATTATGGGTTGGACTTTCATGATCTGGCCCCGAATTTCATCCTCAACATCTCGGCGTTCGTCGTCATGTGCGAGGCTTTCCTCTGCATCCGGCCCCACTTCAGCCTATGGCTGAAGACCTTCAATATCAAGCCGAAGGTAGTAGGCGGCCAACAAACGGAATGCGGCGGAGCCATGGTGGGAAAAATGCCCAACGTTACATGGCTCGAGGGCTCCTTCGTGGAGACCATAAAGACGTGGCAATCGGGGTGGTTCTATATCACCGAGCCGTGCGACACCAACTAGGTGGCGGCCCCCGAGTTTCGATCCGGAATCCCCACACGGCTCACTTCCTGGAAAGAGAAGGGCCTGTCCTGGGGCTCATCGGTGGAGCTGGACGGACTTCAGAAGTGTATCCGGAACATGATAAGAAAGAAACTAAAGCTTGTCAACATAGTCCAGGTCATGCTCTTCCGCCGGATCCTCCCGTGTCAACAACGGGATTTCAACTTATGGGAGTTCGACCTGGCCCAGCACCAGACTCTACACGAGCTCTTTGACACGACACATAAGGATGTCTGGAGGGTGCTGTTCAAGGGCGCCGAGGTCCCCCTTCTCTTACCGAGGACCGCGGGCTAAGCGCGAAGCGCCCTGCGAATCCGGTAAGCTCTTTACATCTGGTAGGGTATTTATTTCCCATAGCTTAACCATGTGCGGGGTCTGAGCTCCCATGCCTTTGACAGGACTGGGTGGAGACATCGGAGTAGATTAACTGTCCGGCCCCTCTGCCTGAAGACCCTGCGGATGCTCTCCTGACGGAGATGCGGACTCCGGCTCCTTATGAGGTGCCGGAGAAGACCAAGAAGAAGGCCAAGGGAACTCGAAAGAGTTCCCGGCGCCAGGTGGTATCGGACACATCGTCCGATAACTCCGAGGCGCACTCCTCCCGTGAAAACGAGGAGAAGGAAGATGAAGATTCTCCTGCTCCAGCCAGGGGAGACAAGAAAAGGAAGGCCACCCCAACCAGGGAGGCCGAAGGGTCCAAGAAGGGAAGGACTCTCCTTCCGGACTGTTCCACCACCGCCGCTGACGGCGAAGACGAGTGGCTACTCAGGGCCAAGCCCCTGGCGAAGTCGTAAGTATTCGGATACCATAGTAACTCATAGCATACTTTTGTTGCACTACTTCTCCTAACGTCGAATATGATTATGCAGTCCACCCCAAGCCCGTATCGACGTATCATCGTCAGACGGTTCCTTGGACTCGTCGGACATGAATAGTGATACACTTCCAACCGCCTCCTCTCCTTGACCTACGGACAATGCCGAGGTATTGTCTCAAGGGGCACCGAGCCGGGGGGAGACAGTCTCGGAGGTGCCTCAAGGCGACCTTCCAGACTCCAGGAGCAAAGGGAGCAAGGCTCCCAGGGGCTCCAAGTTCGGCCCACAGCCGGACACTGCGCCGGAACCTCCAGTGGTTCCGGACTCGGGCAGGCGGCCCTCTTCCAAGAGGGACAAGCTGTCCGTGCTGGTGACCTCTGTCCATCCAGAGGCACCGGACGAACTGCTGGGAGCGCTTCGCGGCGCTTCCATCGACGAAGAGCACCGCACTATTATGAGTGCGGTGATCAAGAAGGTTCAGTCCGCCAAGAGCGGACTGACTGAAGCCTGTGCCAGCCCTCTAACAGGCTTTGAGGTAAGTATTTAAAATATGGGAAAAATATTACTACATAGACAGTAGCCCCCGATGCTCTGTTTGGTGTTCACAAAGAAAAGCCGAATAGAGGATCAAATAATATCTGCAGGAGTCTAATATAAGTATGTCTGTATGCGTATGCAGGCTTCGCTGCTGACCTCTGCCGCACTGACTACGGAGGTCGCCGCACTGAAGCAGAACCTCGAGCGGTCCGAGAAAGAGCTCGGTCTTTCCAAGAGGCAGCTCGAGGAGAACAAATGTAAGTAATGCCTTGTATATATATATATATAAAGAAGATGCGGTTGCAAAATGATAGGATCATCATGGATGTGCCAGGGGCCACGACCGAAGTGGCGACCCTGAAGCAAGCGTTGTCCGAGGACGAAAACAAAGCGGCCAAGGAGCACACCGAGCAGGAAAAACAAGAGGCACAGGTGGGCGAGCTACAGCAAGAGCTCCAGGCTCTCGTGAAGAAGCACGAGGCTTTGGAGCTTGACTCGAAGACGCGAGAGTCCGAGCTCGCCGCGGCCGTCGAGAGCACAAAGCATGCCAAGGCCGAAGCCCAAAAGGTCCTCCAGGAGATTGTGGCGATGAGGAAGATAGCGGCGGGTAAGGCATTCAATATGCAAAGCAAGCATGTGAAAGTAAATTACTTGTTACTTACCCGAGTCCAGAGCTCTCCAGGAGCATTTGCAGATTTGCCCCGTAGCGTGTCGGATGCCGCGAAATATTACCAGGCCGAGGAGGGAAGCTCGACGGAGAAGTTGTTCTGGTCTCAGTATACTAGGACCGAACACCCGATGCCTATGAGCGACTAGCTGAAGCAACCGGTCGAGCTACACAAGGCAGCCGAACAGTCCATGAGGGGCCTTATAGTCCGAATGTGGCTTGGCGACTCCCTTCCCAACAGCTACTTCGGCCTGGTGAGGCGGCTTGTGGATGCCTGCCCACGGCTGGAAGTCATAAAGCGGTCTGTCTGCATCGAAGGTGCACGCCGGGCTTTTGCCCGTGCGAAGGTGCACTGGGCCAAGATGGACGCCGAGAAGCTGGTGAAGGAGGGGCCACTGCAGGGCAAGGAGCATCGCCACCCCGAAATGTATTATGAGGGTGTCCTGAAGGGTGCTCGTCTTGTGGCGGACGAGTGTGCGAAGGATGTAATTTTTGAATGAACTTGCTCGTGTGATCCTGTATTATGAAAACCTGTTCATATGCGCTATGCAACGCTTGTTTGAATTTAAAATATTACCTTCTGTGCGGCTGTTTGTTAAATCTGAGAGATGGCGAGTCGTCGGCTTCTGCCCCCATGCCACGAGTGCTGGGGTGTTCGGGATAAATCTGAGCACTCTTTTTCCCATTGTTGGGTCCTTCGAGGGAGGTGCTCAGCACAACGAACAAGGCAATCGGACTATAATGCTTTATCACTCTCACTTTGCCATAGAAGTCTACAATTTTAAATTTTGGCGAAGCCCCTAGTATTCGGAAGGCCGAATTCGGGGCGCTATACACGCCTTAAGCCGGACAAAGCCGACTCCTCGCTCTAAGCGGCATGAGTCTTTAGGGACTCGAGACCTCTCGAACAGCGACCAACTCTCGCCTTATCATGACAGTCAATTTTAGCTTTCTCTACTGAGGTGCTTAGCCCAGATGAACCGGGGCACAATCGCAGTAGTTCTCCCAGTGCTACCTTAGCCGATATAGCGGAACGTAAGGTACCAAAACATGGGAGCCGGGCAAACCCAACTATTGACCCAAGACATGATTCAGAGCTGATGCATATAATGCTATAAGTTCGGGGTGCCGCACTGTCAAAAGTGTTCGGACTTCTCACGCTGTATTATGGGGTATGCTTAAGCCCCTAGCGTATTGGCCGTACCAGAGTGTACGATTGCTGAATGTCATGAATGAACATATATATATATATTTATAAAAAAGAAGAATGCGATAATAGTCTAGTGCTATGCATTGTTTATTCAAAAAGGTGCATCGAAGCAGAATGATACAAGTAGTGTGATAAGCAAAAAGCAGGACTATTTGACATGTCCCTTCCAAGGGCAAGCTGAGGAATGGTATTTAAAGCAGGTATTTCACTCGTTATCAGAGACCACCTGGGAATTCCTTGATGCGACGTAGCTTTCTGCCTCCTTGGTTGTTGTATCGTGTGTCCGGCAATCGTACTGCCAGGCAGGGCTTCCAGAGATTAAAGTCCTGAAAGAAAAAAGAAAAATAACAAAGCGGGAAGCCCCTAGTGCGGTTGAGCCGCGTCTTGGGGCGTGCCGTAGTCGTGCCCCCCTCCCCACCTGTGCCCATGGTATTTTCAATGCGTAATTATGTACGCGTGGCACGGATTTCGCCGTTTGGCTGGTACTGGGGTGGGTGCCAGGAGGTCTTGTTGCCGATTGCTTCGGGCGCACTTGAAGGTGTCCGGGTCCTTAATCGCCGAACGGGTGGATTGCCTTAAGAGGCTGCTTTGCGCTTCTGCTGCGAGGGCCGCAGTGTGCTCCTCCGTGCGGAGAGAGCGCTCTGTGTTTCCATTGACTGTGATGACCCCCCGAGGTCCTGGCATCTTGAGCTTGAGATATGCATAGTGCGGTACCGCGTTGAATCTCGCAAATGCGGTTCGCCCGAGCAGTGCATGATAGCCACTGCGGAACGGGACTATATCGAAGATTAACTCCTCGTTCCGGAAGTTATCCGGGGATCCGAAGACCACTTCCAGTGTGACTGAGCCTGTGCAATGGGCCTCTACACCTAGTACGACGCCTTTGAAGGTCATTTTTGTGGGTTTGATCCTTGAAGGGTCTATACCCATTTTGCACACTGTGTCCTAATAAAGCAGGTTCAGGCTACTGCTGCCGTCCATAAGGACTCGAGTGAGGTGAAATCCGTCGATGATTGGGTCTAGGACCAGTGCGGCGAATCCGCCATGACGGATACTAGTAGGATGGTCCATGCGATCGAAGGTGATCGGACAGGAGGACCATGGGTTGAACTTTGGGGCGACTGGCTCCAACGCATATACATCCCTTAACGCACGCTTCCGCTCCCTCTTGGGGATGTGGGTTGCATATATCATGTTCACCGTCCGCACTTGTGGGGGGGAACCTCTTCTGTCCTCCGGTGTTCGGCTGCCGGGGCTCCTCCTCGTCATCGCTATGTAACCCCTTATCTTGGTTTTCGGCATTTAACTTGCCGGTCTGCTTGAACACCCAACATTCCCTGTTGGTGTGGTTAGCTGGCTTGTTGGGGTGCCATGTATTTGGCACGAGCAATCGAGTATTTGGTCCAAACTGGACGGGCCCGGAGTGCTTCTTTTGAATGGCCTTTTTCGCTGATCGAGTTTAGAGCCTCTGAATCCGGCATTGACTGCCGTATCCTCGGTATTGTCATTGTTGATGCGGCGCTTGTGTTTGTTGCGACGTGACCTGCCATTGCCATCCTTGGTATCCGAAGTACCATGGTTCTTTGATATATTATTGCTGTGAGCCAGCCAGCTGTCTTATCCCGCGCAAAAGCGGGTCATGAGTGTCGTGAGGGCTGCCATAGATTTTGGCTTTTCCTGGCCAAGGTGCCGGGCGAGCCACTCATCGCGGATGTTGTGCTTAAAAGCTGCTAGGGCCTCTGCATCCGGACAGTCGACGATTTGATTTTTCTTTGTCAGGAACCGTGTCCAGAATTGCCTGGCCGATTCATCTGGCTGCTGAATTATGTGGCTCAAGTCATCGGCATCTGGTGGTCGCACATAAGTGCCCTGGAAGTTGTCGAGGAATGCGGCTTCCAGATCTTCCCAACAGCCGATGGATTCTGCTGGCAGGCTGTTGAGCCAATGCCGAGATGGTCCTTTGAGCTTGAGTGGGAGGTATTTGATGGCGTGTAGATCGTCACCGCGGGCCATGTGTATGTGCAGGAGGAAGTCCTCGATCCATACCGCAGGATCTGTTGTGTCGTTGTATGATTCAATATTTACAGGTTTGAAACCCTCTTGGATTTGGTGATCCATTACTTCGTCTGTGAAGCATATGGGGTGTGCGGCGCCTCTGTAGTGGGCTATGTCACGACGCAGCTCGAATGAGTCTTGTCCGCTGTGTTCGGCCCGGCCAGATTTACTTTTATTGTATCCGGCGTGACGGTTATTGTCTCGCATAGTGGCGCACCCTCGTGATCCGTAGATTGATATTGCGTGTTTTGCTTTGTCCTCCAATACGTCTAGCAGGTCTAGCGTGTTTCCCCGTGCCTTGTCATTTTTATTTGAGTGGCTCGGGGTGCGGGCTGAGTTTTTGGCTGAAATGCCTCTCTGTCGCGGCCACGAGGTGGCCGATCAGCCGCATCGTATGCTGGAGATGTAGGTTTTAATGCTTCCTCCTCCAGTCGGGGTAGCAACTTGCGCTTTGGGTAACTCTTGGAGGGGCATTCGAGTTCATATTCCTCGGCCGCAGGGACTTCAGTCCATATGTCAGCTAGCAAATCTTGATCAGCTTGAAGCTGCTGCTGCTTTTTCTTAAGGCTATTTGCCGTGGCTATAAGCCGGCGCTTGAAGCGCTCTTGCTTGATGGGATCCTCCGGCACGACAAATTCGTCATCGTCGAGGCTTGCCTCATCTTCGGAGGGAGGCATGTAATTATCATCCTCCGCCTCTCCATCTGCCACTCTCTCGGGAGGGCTGGCTTCTCCATCCTCATGCTCTAAATCTTGCTGGAGGGGATTGTTGTCGTCTTCGGCACTGTCTGGAGTGCTATTATCTCCTCTGCCGGTGTCACCGCTTTTGCTTTGGCGAGACTTAGAGCGGCGCCGCTGACGTCGGCGCTTGGGTTGCTTCTTGGAGGGGTCATCCTCCGCTGTCCCGTCGCCTTTGCCTTCTTTGGGTGTGTCCACCATGTATATATCATATGATGAGGTGGCTGTCCAGTGCCCTGTGGGCAGTGGTTCCTCTTCGTCTCCCGCATCGTCGTCCATACCTTCAATGTCTTCAGAGTCGAAGTCGAGCATGTCGGTCAAATTGTCGATAGTGGCTACTAAGTGGGTGGTGGGTGGGCGGCGAATTTCTTCGTCATTCACATCCCAATCCTGCTGAACATAGTTCGGCCAGGACTCTCCTGACAGGGAGAGAGACCTTAATGAGTTCAGTATGTCACCGAAGGGCGAGTGCTGAAAGATATCCGCGGAGGTGAACTCCATGATCGGCGCCCAGTCGGATTCGATAGGCACGGGCGCAGGTGGTTCAGAGTCCGTGGCCGGGGAAGAATCCGGTAGTTCGGCGTCACGGCTCCCGTGAAGGGTAAGATCGATACTCAGCTTGATCACCGCTGAGAATACAGCCTCCGTGGCGGGGTCTATCCACCCGTCCATGGATGGCGCAATTGGCTCTGAATTGAGGGTCGGAGCGGTTGTCGGTGCGGTCTTCTGAACACTGTCCGATGGTAGAGCTAAATCATGCTCATCGTGACCGTGCGGCGCACTCGGCAGGGGCTCGAATCCGTCGAAGATCAAGTCTCTGCAGATGTCGGCCGTGTAGTTTAAGATTCCAAACCTGACCTGGTGGCCAGGGGCGTAACTCTCGATCTGCTCCAGATGGCCAAGCGAGTTGGCCCGCAGTGCGAAGCCGCCAAATACAAAGATCTATCCGGGGAGAAAAGTCTCACCCTGGACTACATCACTATCGATGATCGGAGGAGCCATCAAGCATAACGGTGACGACACTGAGGAACTCTCAATGAAAGCACCAATGTCGGTGTCAAAACCGGCGGATCTCGGGTAGGGGGTCCCGAACTGTGCGTCTAAGGCGGATGGTAACAGGAGGCAGGGGACATGATGTTTTACCCAGGTTCGGGTCCTCTTGATGGAGGTAAAACCCTACGTCCTGCTTGATTATTCTTGATAATATGAGTAGTACAAGAGTTGATCTACCACGAGATCGGAGAGGCTAAACCCTAGAAGCTAGCCTATGGTATGATTGTATGTTGTCCTATGGACTAAAGCCCTCCGGTTTATATAGACACTGAAGGAGGCTAGGGTTACACAAGGTCGGTTACAAAGGAGGAGATACCCATATCCATATTGCCTAGCTTGCCTTCAACGCCAAGTAGAGTCTCATCCGAACACGGAACGAAGTCTTCAATCTCGTATCTTCATAGTCCAACAGTCCGACCAAAGGATATAGTCCGGCTATCCGGAGACCCCCTAATCCAGGACTCCCTCAATAACTCAGGAGTCTAATTAGAGTATGTCTATGTGGATGTGCAGGCTTCCCTGCTGACCGCTGCCGCACGTACTGCGGAGGTCTCTGCGCTGAAGCAGGCCCTGAAGCGGTCCGAGGACGAGCTCGGCCTTACCAAGGGGCAGCTCAAAGAGAGCAAAGGTAAGATATACCCCAGTTTATATAGTTAAAAAGAAGTTCGGTGTAAAGTAATAGGATCATCACGAATTTGTCAGGGGCCACAACCGAGGTGGAGACCCTGAGGAAGGCGTTGTCCGTCGCCGAAGACAAAGCAACCAAAGAACACATTGAACGGGGCAACCAAGAAGCCTGAGTGGGCGAGGTGCATCAAGAGCTCGAGGCTGTCGCCAAAAAGCACGAGTCCTTGGAGCTTGACTCCAAGATGTGAGAGTCCGAGCTCGCGGAGGCACTTGAAAGCGTCCGGAGCGCCAAGGCAAAGCCCACAAGGCCCTCCAGGAGATTGATGCGGCGAAGAAGATAGCAGCGGGTAAGGCATTCAATATGCAAAGCAAGCATATGAAGGAGACTTTCCTTTTTCTTACCCGAGTTCGGAGATCTCCAGGAGCATTTGCAGATCTTCCCTGCAGTGTGATGGATGCCGCGGAGTTTTACCGGGCTGAGGAGGGGAGCTCAACGGAGAAGTTGTTCTGGTCTCAGTATACTGGGACCAAACACCCCGTGTCCTTGAGCGACCAGCTGAAGCAGTTGGTCGAACTTCACAAGGCGGCCGAACAGGCCATGAGGGGCCTTATAGTCCGGATGTGGCCTGGCGAGCCCCTGTCCGGCAGCTACTTCGGTCTGGTGAGGCGGCTGGTGGAAGCCTGCCCAAGGCTTGAGGTCATCAAGCGGTCCGTCTGCATCGAAGGTGCACGCAGGGCTTTTGCCCGGGCGAAGGTGCACTGGGCGAAGCTGGACGCCGTGAAGCTTGTGAAGGAGGGGCCGCCGGAGGGCAAGGAGCATCGCTGCCCCGAGAATTACCATGAGAGCGTCCTGAAGGGTTCCCGCTTAGTGGCAGATGAGTGTGCCAAGGATGTAATCTTTGAATGAAGATGCCCATGTGATCCTGTAATATGAAATGAGTTCTTTTGCGCCGTGCGACACTTTCTTAATTTAAAATATTACCTTCTGTGCGGCCGTTTATAAAATCTGAGAGTTGGCCAGTCTTTGACTTCTGCCCCCATGTAACTAGTACTAGGGTGTTCGGGGTAAATCTGAACACTCTTTACCCCAATTTTGGGTCCTTCAAGGGAGGTGTTCAGCGCAACGAACTAGACAATCGGACTATGATGCTTTATCACTCTCACTTAGCCATAGAAGTCTATGATTTTAAATTTTTGGCGAAGCCCTTGGTATTCGGAGGGCCGAATTTGGGGCTCTATACACGCCTAAGCCGGACAAGGCTGACTCCTCGCCCGAAGCGGAAAAAGTCTTTAAGGACTTGAGACCTCTCGAACAGCGACCAGTCTCTCGCCTTATCATGACAGTCAGTTCTTGGCTTTCTCTACTGAGGTGCTCGTCCGGAAGAACCGGGACACAATCGCAGTAGTTCTCCCATCGCTACCTTAGCCGATATAGCGGAACGTAAGGTACCAAAGCATGGGAGCCGGGCAACCCAACATTTGACCCAAGACATGATTCGGAGCTGATGCATATAATGCTATAAGTTCGGGGTGCCGCACTGTCGAAAGTGTTCAGACTTCTTGCGCTGTATTACGGGGTAAACGAGAGCCCCTGGCGTACAGATCGCACCCGAGCATGCAGGTGCGGAATGTCGTAAATGGACATATAAGAGAAAGAGGAAAATTTAAATAATGCAATGACAGATTAATAATATGCATTGTTATTTGAATAATACGTCGAAGCGTACTGGTACAAGTAGTGCAACAAGCATAAAGTAGGACAATTTGAAATGTCCTATCCCAAGGCAAGCTACGCATAAATAGTGAAAAGCGGGTATATCAAGTATTACTAGAGACCACCTGGCGGTTCCCGTGTTCATCCTAGGTTCTTGTTGCCTTGGTTGTTGTTTCCGGAATGTGTCCGGCAATCAGACTGCCGGAAAGGGCTTCCGAAGAGTGAGGCCCTGAAAGAGAAAAGGAATGTCAAAGGTATACAACCCCTGGTATGGTTAAGCCACAATGCAGGGCGTGCCTTGATTGTGCCCCCGCCTATGTCCATGGTATTTTCAATGCGTAGTTATGTACGTGCGGCACGAATTTTGTCGCTGCACTGGTACTGGGACGGGTGCCGGATTGCTAGGCGAGCGCTGATCGCGCTAGGCGATCCTGTTGCAGATTGTTCTGGACTCGCTTGAAGGTGTTTGGGGGCTGTAACGCCGAATGAGTGGTCTGCCTGAACAGGCTGCTTTGTGCCTCTGCTGCAAGGGCCGCAGTGTGCTCTTCTGTACGTAGCGAGTGTTCTGTGTTTCCATTTACTGTTATGACCCCGCGGGGTCCTGGCATCTTGAGCTTGAGGTACGCGTAATGCGGCACTGTGTTGAATTTTGCAAATGTTGTCTGTCCGAGCAGTGCATGATAGCCACTGCGAAACGGGACGATGTCGAAGATTAACTCTTCGCTTCGGAAGTTATCCGGTGATCCGAAGACCACTTCCAGTGTGATTGAGCTTGTGCAATGGGCCTCTACAGCTGGGATGATGCCTTTAAAGGTGGTTTTGCTGGGTTTGATCCTTGAGGGATCGATACCCATTTTTCGCACTGTATCCTGATAAAGCAGGTTCAGGCTGCTGCCGCCGTCCATAAGGACTCGAGTGAGGGGAAATCCATCAATGAGGGGGTCTAGGACCAGTGCGGCGGATCCGCCATGACAGATGCTAGTGGGGTGGTCCCTGCGATCGAAGGTGATCAGACAAGCAGACCATGGGTTGAACTTCGGGGCGACGGGCTCCATAGTTTAGACGTCCCTTAGTGCACGCTTCTGCTCCCTCTTGGGAATGTGGGTTGCGTATATCATGTTCACTGTCTTCACTTGTGGGGGAAACCCCTTCTGTCCTCCTGGGTTCGGCGGCCGGGGCTCCTCCTCGTCATCGCTATGCAGCCCCTTGTCCTTGTTTTCGGCATTTAACTTGCCGGCCTGCTTGAACACCCAACATTCTCTATTGGTGTGATTGGCTGGCTTGTCAGGGGTGCCATGGATTTGACACGAGCAATCCAGTACGCGATCCAGACTGGACGGAGCCGAGGTATTTCTTTTAAATGGCTTTTTCCGCTGACCAGATTTAGAGCCTCTGAATCCGGCATTGACTGCCGTATCTTCGGTGTTATCGCCGTTATTGCGGCGCTTTGGTCTATTACGATGCTGCCTACCGTTAACGTCTTTCGTATCCGAGGTATCCGGATTCCTTGATGTGTTGTTGCTGCGAGCCAGCCAGCTGTCCTCGCCCGCGCAAAAGCGGGTCATGAGTGTTGTGAGGGCTGCCATAGATTTTGGCTTCTCCTGGCCGAGGTGGCGCGCGAGCCACTCGTCGCAGATGTTGTGCTTGAATGCCGCTAGGGCTTCTGCATCCGGACAGTCTACAATTTGATTTTTCTTAGTCAGGAACCGTGTCCAGAATTGCCTGGCCGATTCCCCTGGCTGCTGGGTTATGTGGCTCAAGTCATTAGGATCCGGTGGCCGCACATAAGTGCCCTAGAAGTTGTCAAGAAATGCATCTTCCAAATCCTCCCAACTGCCAACGGAATCTGCTGGGAAGCTATTCAGCCAATGTCGGGCTGGTCCTTTGAGTTTTAGTGGGAGGTACTTGATGGCATGTAGATCATCACCGCGAGCCATGTGGATGTGAAGTAGGAAATCCTCAATCCATACAGCGGGATCTGTTGTGCCGTCGTATGATTCGATATTTATGGGTTTGAAACCCTCCGGGAATTCATGATTCATAACTTCATCAGTGAAGCATAGGGGGTGTGCGGCGCCTCTGTGCCGGGCTATATCCCGACGTAGTTCGTATGAGTCTTGTCTGCTGTATTCGGCCCGGCCGGATTTATTCTTGGTGTATCCGATGCGACGATCATCGTCCCGTGTGGGCGCATGTGCTCGTGTCCCGTATATTAACCTTGAGATTTTTGCCTTACTGTCCAAGATGTCTCAGAGGTCCTCTATGTTGCCCCTGTTGGAAATATGCCCTAGAGGCAATAATAAATTGGTTATTATTATATTTCATTGTTCATGATAATCGTTTATTATCTATGCTATAATTGTATTGATAGGAAACTCAGATACATGTGTGGATACATAGACAACACCATGTCCCTAGTAAGCCTCTAGTTGACTAGCTCGTTGATCAATAGATGGTTACGGTTTCCTAACCATGGACATTGGATGTCGTTGATAACGGGATCACATCATTAGGAGAATGATGTGATGGACAAGACCCAATCCTAAGCATAGCACTAGATCGTGTAGTTCGTATGCTATAGCTTTTCTAATGTTAAGTATCATTTCCCAAGTATCATTTCCTTAGACCATGAGATTGTGCAACTCCCGGATACCGTAGGAATGCTTTGGGTGTATCAAACGTCACAACGTAACTGGGTGACTATAAAGGTGCATTACAGGTATCTCCGAAAGTGTCTGTTGGGTTGGCACGAATCGAGACTGGGATTTGTCACTCCGTGTAAGCGGAGAGGTATCTCTGGGCCCACTCGGTAGGACATCATCATATGCGCAATGTGACCAAGGAGTTGATCACGGGATGATGTGTTACGGAACGAGTAAAGAGACTTGCCGGTAACGAGATTGAACAAGGTATCGGGATCGACGATCGAATCTCGGGCAAGTACATACCAATAGACAAAGGGAATTGTATACGGGATTGATTAAGTCCTTGACATCGTGGTTCATCCGATGAGATCATCGTGGAACATGTGGGAGCCAACATGGGTATCCAGATCCCGCTGTTGGTTATTGACCGGAGAACGTCTCGGTCATGTCTGCATGTCTCCCGAACCCGTAGGGTCTACACACTTAAGGTTCGATGACGCTAGGGTTATAAAGGAAGCTTGTATGTGGTTACCGAATGTTGTTCGGAGTCCCGGATGAGATCCCGGACGTCACGAGGAGTTCCGGAATGGTCCGGAGGTAAAGATTTATATATAGGAAGTCCTATTTCGGCCATCGGGACAAGTTTCGGGGTCATCGGTATTGTACCGGGACCACCGGAAGGGTCCCGGGGGCCCACCGGGTGGGGCCACCTATCCCGGAGGGTCCCATGGGCTGAAGTGGGAAGGGATCCAGCCCAAAGTGGGCTGGGGCGCCACTTCCCTTATGGCCCATGCGCCTAGGGTGAAGGGGGAACCCTAAGGAAGAGTCCCAAGGAGGGAAGGCACCTCCTAGGTGCCTTGGGGGGGAGGGAACCTCCCCTGGCCGCCGCCCCCTAGGAGATTGGATCTCCTAGGGCTGGCGCACCCCCCCTTGGGCTCCCTATATATAGTGAGGGTAGGAGGGCCTCAGACACACCTTTGCCTTTGGTGCAGCCCTCCCTCTCTCCCAAGTCCTTCTCCTCTCCCGTGGTGCTTGGCGAAGCCCTGCAGGATTGCCACGCTCCTCCACCACCACCATGCCGTTGTGCTGCTGCTGGATGGAGTCTTCCTCAACCTCTCCCTCTCTCCTTGCTGGATCAAGGCATGGGAGACGTCACCGGGCTGTACGTGTGTTGAATGCGGAGGTGCCGTCGTTCGGCACTAGGATCATCGGTGATTTGAATCACGACGAGTACGACTCCATCAACCCCGTTCACTTGAACGCTTCCGCTTAGCGATCTACAAGGGTATGTAGATGCACTCTCCTTCCCCTCGTTGCTAGTCTCTCCATAGATCTTGGTGACACGTAGGAAAATTTTGAATTTCTGCTACGTTCCCCAACAGCCAACAGTGGCATCATGAGCTAGGTCTATTGCGTAGATTCTATGCACGAGTAGAACACAAAGTAGTTGTGGGCGTTGATTTTGTTCAATATGCTTGCCGTTACTAGTATTATCTTGATTCGGCGGCATCGTGGGATGAAGCGGCCCGGACCGACCTTACACGTACTCTTACGTGAGACTGGTTCCACCGACTGACATGCACTAGATGCATAAGGTGGCTAGCGGGTGTCTGTCTCTCCTACTTTAGTCGGATCGGATTCGATGAAAAGGGTCCTTATGAAGGGTAAATAGCAATTGGCATATCACGTTGTGGTTTTGCGTAGGTAAGAAATGTTCTTTCTAGAAACCCATAGCAGCCACGTAAAACATGCAAACAACAATTAGAGGACGTCTAACTTGTTTTTGCAGGGTATGCTATGTGATGTGATATGGCCAAAAGGATGTGATGAATGATATATGTGATGTATGAGATTGATCATGTTCTTGTCAAGGGAATCACGACTTGCATGTCAATGACGAGACAACTTCAAGAAGACACGATGATGGAGATCATGGTGTCGTGCCGGTGACGATGATGATCATGGAGCCCCAAAGATGGAGATCAAAAGGAGCAATATGATATTGGCCATATCATGTCACTATTTGATTGCATGTGATGTTTATCATGTTTATACATCTTATTTACTTAGAACGACGGTAGTAAATAATATGATCCCTTACAACAATTTCAAGAAGTATTCTCCCCTAACTGTGCACCGTTGCTACAGTTCGTCGTTTCTAAGCACCACGTGTTAATCGGGTGTGATGGATCCTTACATTCACATACAATGGGTGTAAGACAGTTTTACACATGCAAAAACACTTAGGGTTAACTTGACGAGCCTAGCATGTACAGACATGGCCTCGGAACACAGAAGACTGAAAGGTCGAGCATGAGTCGTATAGAAGATACGATCAACATGAAGATGTTCACCGACGTTGACTAGTCCGTCTCACGCACAGATCGGACACGGCCTAGTTGACTCGGATCATGTAATCACTTAGATGACTAGAGGGATGTCTATCTAAGTGGGAGTTCATAAGATGAACTTAATTATCCTGAACATAGTCAAAAAGGATTTTGCAAATTATGTCGTAGCTCGCGTTTTCAGTTCTACTATTTAGATATGTCCCTAGAGAAAAAATTAGTTGAAAGTTGATAGTAGCAATTATGCGGACTAGGTCCGTAAACTCAGGATTGTCCTCATTGCTTCATAGAAGGCTTATGTCCTTAATGCATCGCTCAGTGTGCTGAACCTCGAACGTTGTCTGTGGATGTTGCGAACATCTGACATACACATTTTGATAACTACATGATAGTTCAGTTAAACGGTTTAGAGTTGAGGCACCAAAGACGTTTTGAAACGTCGCGAAACATATGAGATGTTTTGAGGGCTGAAATTGGAATTTCAGGCTCGTGCCCATGTCAAGAGGTATAAGACCTCCGACGATTTTCTTAACCTGCAAACTAAGGAGAAAAGCTCAATTGTTGAGCTTGTGCTCGGATTGTCTGAGTACAACAATCATTTGAATCAAGTGGGAGTTGATCTTCCAGATAAGATAGTGATTTTTCTCCGAAGTCATTATCACCAAGCTGCTAGAGCTTCATGATGAACTATAATATATCGGGGACATGTATGATGATCCTTGAGATGTTCGTGATGTTTGACACCACAAAAGTAGAAATCAAGAAGGAGCATCAATTGTTGATGGTTGGTGAAACCACTAGTTTCAAGAAGGGCAAGGGCACGAAGGGATACTTCATAAAACGGCAATTCAGCTGCTGCTCCAGTGAAGAAACCCAAGGTTGAACCCAAACCCGAGACTAAGTGCTTCTGTAATAAAGGGAACAGCCACTGAAGCAGAATTACCCTAGATACTTGGTAGATTAGAAGGCTGGCAAGGTCGATAGAAGTATATTGGATATACATTATGTTAATGTGTACTTTACTAGTACTCCTAGTAGCACCAGGGTATTAGATACCGGTTCGGTTGCTAAGTGTTAGTAACTCGAAATAAAAGCTACGGAATAAACGGAGACTAGCTAAAGGTGAGCTGACGATATGTGTTGGAAGCGTTTCCAATGTTGATATGATCAAGCATCGCACGCTCCCTCTACCATCGAGATTGGTATTAAAACCTAAATAATTGTTATTTGGTGTTTGCGTTGAGCATAGACATGATTGGATTATGTCTATCGCAATACGGTTATTCATTTAAGGAGAATAATGGTTACTCTGTTTATTTGAACAATACCTTCAATGGTCTTACACCTAAAATGAATGGTTTATTGGATCTCGATCGTAGTGATACACATGTTCATGCCAAAAGATAGTAATGATAGTACCACCTACTTGTGGCACTGCCACGTAAGTCATATCGGTATAAAACGCATGAAGAAGCTCCATGTTGATGGATCTTTGGGCTCACTCGTTTTGAAAAGTTTGAGGCATGCGAACCATGTCTATTGGTGTATATGCATGAAGAAACTCCATGCAAATGGACCGTTTGAACTCACTTGATTTTGAATCACTTGAGACATGCAAATCATACCATATGGGCAAGATGACTGAAAGCCTTGTTTTCAGTAAAATGGAACAAGAAAGCAACTTGTTGGAAGTAATACATTTTTGATGTGTGCAGTCCAATGAGTGCTGAGGCATGTAGTGGATATCGTTATGTTCTTACTTCACAGATGATTTGAGTAGATGTTGAGTATATTTACTTGATGAATCACGAGTCTGAATTATTGAAAGGTTCAAGTAATTTTAGGGTGAAGTTGAAAGATCGTCATAACAAGAGGATAAAATATCTATGATATGATCATAGAGATGAATATCTGAACTACGAGTTTGGCACAAAATTAAGACATTGTGGAAATTGTTTCACAACTGATACAGCCTGGAACACCATAGTGTGATGGTGTGTCCGAACATCATAACTGCACCCTATTGGATATGATGCATACCATGATGTCTCTTATCGAATTACCATGATAGTTTGTGGGTTAGGCATTAGAGACAACCACATTCACTTTAAAAGGGGCACCACGTAATTCCGATGAGATGACACTGTATGAACTATGGTTTAGAGAAACCTAAGCTGTCATTTCTTAAAAGTTTGGGGCTGCGACGCTTATGTGAAAAGTTTCAGGCTGATAAGCTCGAACCCAAAGCGGATAAATGCATCTTCATAGGACACCCAAAAAGTTGGGTATACCTCCTGTCTCAGATCCGAAAGCAATAAGGGATTGTTTCTAGAATCGGGTCCTTTCTCAAAGAAAAGTTTCTCTCGAAAGAATTGAGTGGGAGGATGGTGGAGACTTGATGAGGTTATTGAACCATCTCTTCAACTAGTGTGTGGCAGGGCACAGGAAGTTGTTCCTGTGGCACCTACACCAATTGAAGTGGAAGCTTATGATAGTGATCATGAAACTTCAGATCAAGTCACTACCAAACATCGTAGGATGACAAGGATGCGTACTACTTCAGAGTGGTACGTAACCCTGTCTTGGAAGTCATGTTGCTAGACAACAATGAACCTACGAGCTATGGAGAAGCGATGGTGGGCCCGGATTCCGATAAATGGCTCGAGGCCATAAAATCCGAGAGAGGATCCATGTATAAAAACAAAGTATAGACTTTGGAAGAAATACTTGATGGTCGTAAGGCTGTTAGGTACATATGGATTTTAAAAGGAAGACGGACAATGATGGTAAATGTCACCATTAAGAAAGCTCGACTTGTCGTTAAGAAGTTTCCCGACAAGTTCAAGGAGTTGACTACGGTGAGACTTTCTCACTCGTAGCGATGCTAAGAGTCTGTTGGAATTATATTAGCTATTACTGCATTATTTATGAAATCTTGCAGATAGGATGTCAAAACATTGTTTCCTCGACGATTTTCTTGAGGAAAGGTTGTATGTGATACAACCGGAAGGTTTTGTCAATCCTGAAAGATGCTAATAAGTATGCAAAGCTCCAGCAATCCTTCTGAGGACTGGAGTAAGCATCTTGGAGTTGGAATGTATGCTTTGATGATGATCAAAGATTTTGGGTTTATACAAAGTTTATGAGAAACTTGTATTTCCAAAGAAGTGAGTGGGAGCACTATAGAATTTCCGATGAGTATGTGTTGTTAACATGTTGTTGATCAGAAATGATGTAGAATTTCTAGAAAGCATGTAGGGTTATTTGGAAAGTGTTTTTCAATGGAAAGCCTGGATTAAGCTACTTGAACATTGAGCATCAAGATCTATAAGGATAGATCAAAACGCTTAAAAGTACTTTCAAATGAGCACATACCTTGACATGATCTTGAAGGTGTTCAAGATGGATCAGTCAAAGAAGGAGTTCTTGCCTGAGTTGTAAGGTATGAAGTTAAGACTTAAAGCTCGACCGCGGCAGAATAGAGAGAAAGGACGAAGGTCGTCCCCTATGCTTAAGACATAGGCTCTACAGTATGCTATGCTGTGTACCGCACCTGAACTGTGCCTTGCCATGAGTCAGTAAAGGGGTACAAGAGTGATCCAAAATGGATCACAGGACAACGGTCAAAGTTATCCTTAGTAACTAGTGGACTAAGGAATTTTCTCGATTATGGAGGTGGTAAAAGAGTTCGTCATAAAGGGTTACGTCGATGCAAGCTTAACACCTATCCGGATAGCTCTGAGTAGAGATACCGGATGCGTATGATGGAGCAACAATTTAGAATAGCTCCAAGTAGAACAATTATTTGGAATAGCTCCAAATAGAACGTGGTAGCTACATCTAGGAGATGACATAGAGATTTGTAAAGCACACACGGATCTGAAAGGTTCAGACCCGTTGACTAAAACCTCTCTCACAAGCAACATGATCAAACCCAGAACTCATTGAGTGTTAATCACCTAGTGATGTGAACTAGATTATTGACTCTAGTAAAATCTTTGGATGTTGGTCACATGGCGATGCGACCTGTGAGTGTTAATCACATGGCGATGTGAACTAGATTATTGACTCTAGTGCAAGTGGGAGACTGTTGGAAATATGCCCTAGAGGCAATAATAAATTGGTTATTATTATATTTCATTGTTCATGATAATTTTTTATTATCTATGCTATAATTGTATTGATAGGAAACTCAGATACATGTGTGGATACATAGACAACACCATGTCCCTAGTAAGCCTCTAGTTGACTAGCTCGTTGATCAATAGATGGTTACGGTTTCCTAACCATGGACATTGGATGTCGTTGATAACGGGATCACATCATTAGGAGAATGATGTGATGGACAAGACCCAATCCTAAGCATAGCACTAGATCGTGTAGTTCGTATGCTATAGCTTTTCTAATGTTAAGTATCATTTCCTTAGACCATGAGATTGTGCAACTCCCGGATACCGTAGGAATGCTTTGGGTGTATCAAACGTCACAACGTAACTGGGTGACTATAAAGGTGCATTACAGGTATCTCCGAAAGTGTCTGTTGGGTTGGCACGAATCGAGACTGGGATTTGTCACTCCATGTAAGCGGAGAGGTATCTCTGGGCCCACTCGGTAGGACATCATCATATGCGCAATGTGACCAAAGAGTTGATCACGGGATGATGTGTTACGGAACGAGTAAAGAGACTTGCCGGTAACGAGATTGAACTAGGTATTGGATTCCGACGACCGAATCTCGGGCAAGTAACATACCGATAGACAAAGGGAATTGTATACGAGATTGATTAAGTCCTTGACATCGTGGTTCATCCGATGAGATCATCGTGGAACATGTGGGAGCCAACATGGGTATCCATATCCCGCTGTTGGTTATTGACCGGAGAACGTCTCGGTCATGTCTGCATGTCTCCCGAACCCGTAGGGTCTACACACTTAAGGTTCGATGACGCTAGGGTTATAAAGGAAGCTTGTATGTGGTTACCGAATGTTGTTCGGAGTCCCGGATGAGATCCCGGACGTCACGAGGAGTTCCGGAATGGTCCGGAGGTAAAGATTTATATATAGGAAGTCCTATTTCGGCCATCGGGACAAGTTTCGGGGTCATCGTTATTGTACCGGGACCACCAGAAGGGTCCCGGGGGCCCACCGGGTGGGGCCACCTATCCCGGAGGGTCCCATGGGCTGAAGTGTGAAGTGATCCAGCCCAAAGTGGGTTGGGGCTCCACTTCCCTTATGGCCCATGCGCCTAGGGTGAAGGGGGAACCCTAAGGAAGAGTCCCAAGGAGGGAAGGCACCTCCTATGTGCCTTGGGGGGGAGGGAAACCTCCCCTGGCCGCCGCCCCCTAGGAGATTGGATCTCCTAGGGCTGGCGCACCCCCCCCCCTTGGGCTCCCTATATATAGTGAGGGTAGGAGGGCCTCCAGAGACACACCTTTGCCTTTGGTGCAGCCCCTCCCTCTCTCCCAAGTTCTTCTCCTCTCCCGTGGTGCTTGGCGAAGCCCTGCAGGATTGCCACGCTCCTCCACCACCACCATGCCGTTGTGCTGCTGTTGGATGGAGTCTTCCTCAACCTCTCCCTCTCTCCTTGCTGGATCAAGGCGTGGGAGATGTCACCGGGCTGTACATGTGTTGAACGCGGAGGTGCCGTCCGTTCGGCACTTGGTCATCGGTGATTTGAATCACGACGAGTACGACTCCATCAACCCCGTTCACTTGAACGCTTCCGCTTAGCGATGTACAAGGGTATGTAGATGCACTCTCCTTCCCCTCGTTGCTAGTCTCTCCATAGATAGATCTTGGTGACACGTAGGAAAATTTTGAATTTCTGCTACGTTCCCCAACAGCCCCGGGCCTTAGTATTTTTGACTGAGTGGCGGCGGGGTGCGGTCTGAACTTTAGGCTGAAACGCCTCTCTGGCTCAGCCGCGTAGTGGCCGGTCAGCCGCATCGTACACTGGTGAATGAGGTTTCAATGCTTCCTCCTCGAGGTGAGGTAGCAACTTGCGTTTTGGGTAACTCTTGGACGGGCGCTCGAGTTCATGCTCCTTGGCCGCAAGGACTTCGGTCCATCTGTCTGCTAGCAAGTCTTGATCATCTTGAAGCTGTTGCTGTTTCGTCTTTAGGCTACTTGCCGTGGCCATAAGCCGGCGCTTGAAGCGCTCTTGCTCGACGGGGTCCTCAGGCACGATAAACTCGTCGTCGCCGAGGCTCGCCTCGTCTTCGGAGAGAGGCATGTAATTTTCCTCCTCCAGTTCTCCATCTGCTGCCTGCTCTGGGGGGCTAGCTTGTTCGTCCTCTAGCTCTGCGCCATGCTGGAGGGGATTATTGTTCTCTTCGGCGCTATCCGGAGTGTTATTATCTCCTGTGCCGGTATCACTGCTCTTGCTGTGGCGGGACTTAGAGCGGCGCCGCTGACGTCGGCGCTTGGGTTGCTTCTTGGAGGGGGCATCCTCCGCTTTCTCATCGCCATTGGCTTCTTTGGGGGTGTCCACCATGTATATATCATATGATGAGGTGGTGGTCCAGTGCCCCGAGGGCGGTGGATCCTGTTCGTCTCCGGCTTCGTCGTCCATATCGTCGAAGTCTTCGGAGCCCAAGTCAAGGATGTCGGTTAAGTCATCGATAGTGGCTACTAAGTGGGTGGTGGGTGGGTAGTGAATTTCTTCGTCGTCCGCATCCCATTCTAGCCGGACATAGTTCGGCCAAGGTTCTCCCGACAGGGAGAGGGACCTTAATGAATTTAGCACATCCCCGAAGGGTGAGTGCTAAAATATGTCCGCGGAGGTGAACTCCATGATCGGCGCCCAGTCGGACTCGACGGGCACGGATATGAGCGGCTCGGAGTCCGTGGCCGGAGATGAATCCAGTGGTTTGGCGACACGACACTCGTAAGGGGTGAAGTCAGTATCCGGCTCTATCGCCACTGAGAGTGCGGCCTCCATGGCGGGGTCCATCCCTTCGCTCTCGGATGGCGCGACTTGCTCCAGATTGATGGACGGAGTAGCTGCAGAAGCGATATCCCGAACACTGTCCGACGACAGAGATACGTCATGCTCGTCAAGACTATACAGCGCGTCCGACATGGGCTTGAATCCGTTGAAGATCAAGTCTCCGCGGATGTCGGCCGTGTAGTTCAAGTTTCCAAATCTGACCTGATGGCCAGGGGCGTAGCTCTCAATTTGCTCCAGATGGCCAAGCGAACTGGCCCACAGTGCAAAGCCGCCGAATATGAAGATCTGTCCGGGGAGGAAAGCCTCCCCCTGGACCGCATCGCTAGCGATGATCGAAGGAGCCATCAAGCCTTATGGTGACGACACGGTGGAACTCTCTATGAAAGCACCAATGCCGGTGTCAAAACCAACGGATATCGGGTAGGGGGTCCCGAACTGTGCGTCTAAGGAGGATGGTAACAGGAGGCAGGGGACACGATGTTTACCCAGGTTCGGGCCCTCTTGATGGAGGTAAAACCCTATGTCATGCTTGATTGTTCTTGATTATATGAGTATTACAAGAGAAGATCTACCACGAGATCAGAGAGGCTAAACCTAGAAGCTAGCCTATGGTATGATTGTATCTTGTCCTACGGACTAAAACCCTCCGGTTTATATAGACACCGGAGGGGGCTAGGGTTACACAAGATCAGTTACAAAAGAGGAGATATCCATATCCGTATTGCCTAGCTTGCCTTCCACGCAAAGTAGAGTCCCATCCGGACACGGGACGAAGTCTTCAATCTTGTATCTTCATAGTCCAACAGTCCGGCCCAAGGATATAGTCCGGCTGTGCGGAGACCCCCTAATCCAGGACTCCCTCACTTGTCCTTTGCTACAAAAAGGATTGGGCCACCTTGCTGCACCTTATTTACTTTTGTTACTTGTTGCTCGTTACAAATTATCCTATCACAAAACTATCTGTTACCACTTATTTCAGTACTTACAGAGAATACCTTGCTGGAAACCGCTTATCATTTCCTTCTGCTCCTCGTTGGGTTCAACACTCTTACTTATCGAAAGGACTACGATAGATCCCCTATACTTGTGGGTCATCAAGACTCTTTTCTGGCGCCGTTGCCGGGGAGTGAAGCGCCTTTGGTAGGTGGAATTTGGTAAGGAAAAATTTATATAGTGTGCTGAAATTTACTGTTACTTGTTACTATGGAAAGTAATCCTCTGAGGGGCTTGTTTGGGGTATCTTCACCCCGACCAGCAGAGCAAAGAGTAGCTCCTCAACCTACTGAACCTACTGAAAATGAAAATGTCTCCTTTGAAATTCCTTCGGGTATGATAGAAAAACTGCTAGCTAATACTTCGGGGTATAATGATCCTATTGTTCCTACTGCTTATGTTGAGAAACCACCTTTCCCTGTTAGGATAAAGGATCATGCTAAAGCTTCAACCGTGGTTCGTAAAAGCAATACACCTCCGGAGAAAGTTAAAGTTGAACCTAATATTGCTATTCTTAAAGATCTCTTGTCTGATAATATTGATGGGCATGTTATTTATTTTTGTGATGAAACTACTAGAATTGCTAAACCCTGTGCTAAAGATAAACCTAGACCTGTGGTAGGCATGCTTGTTATTTCTGCTAAAATAGGAGAACATTGTTATCATGGCTTATGTGATATGGGTGCTAGTGCTAGCGCAATACCTCATTCCTTATACAAAGAAATTATGCATGATATTGCACCTGCTGAAATAGAAGATATTGATGTCACAATTAAACATGCCAATAGAGATACTATTTCACCAATGGGAATTGTAAGAGATGTTGAAGTCTTGTGTGGGAAAACTAAATATCCTCCTGATTTTCTTGTTCTTGGTTCCCCACAAGATAGCTTTTGTCCCATTATATTTGGTAGACCCTTCTTAAACACTGTTAATGCTACCATAGATTGCAAAAGGGATGTTATTACTATCGGTTTAGATGATATGACTCATGAATTTAATTTCTCTAAATTTAGTAGACAACACCGTGGAGAAGAATTACCTAGTAAGGATGAAATTATTGGTATTGCTTCTATTGTCGTACCTCCTAGTGATCCTTTAGAACATTATTTGCTAGACCATGAAAATGATATGTTTATGAACGAAAGAAGGGAAATAGATGAAGTATTCTTTAAACAGGAACGTATTTTGAAACACAACTTGCCTGTTGAAATCTTAGGGGATCCTCCTCCACCCAAGGGTGATCCCGTGTTTGAGCTTAAACCGTTGCCTGATACTCTTAAATATGCTTATCTTGATGAGAAAAAGATATATCCTGTTATTATTAGTGCTAACCTTTCAGAGCATGAGGAAGAGATATTATTGAAAACTCTGAAGAAGCACCGTGTTACTATTGGGTATACTCTTGATGATCTTAAAGGCATTAGTCCCACTCTATGTCAACATAAAATTAATTTGGAAGAAGATGCTAAACCAGTTCATGATCATCAACGCCGGCTGAATCCTAAAATGAAAGAAGTGGTAAGAAAGGAAATACTAAAGCTCCTTCAGGCAGGTATAATCTATCCCGTTGCTAAAAGTCAGTGGGTAAGTCCTGTCCATTGTGTCCCTAAGAAGGGAGGTATTACTGTTGTTCCTAATGATAAAGATGAATTGATTCCTCCAAGAATTATTATAGGTTATAGGATGGTAATTGATTTCTGCAAATTAAATAAGGCAACTAAAAAGGATCATTACCCCTTACCTTTTATTGATCAAATGCTAGAAGATTATCCAAACATACACATTTTTGCTTTCTAGATGGTTATTCTGGTCTCTCTCAAATACCCGTGTCAGCCAAAGATCAATCAAAGACTACTTTTACATGCCCTTTTGGTACTTTTGCTTATAGACGTATGCCTTTTGGTCTATGTAATGCACCTGCTACCTTTCAAAGATGCATGATGGCTATATTCTCTGACTTTTGTGAAAAGATTTGTGAGGTTTTCATGGATGATTTTTCTGTTTATGGATCTTCTTTTGATGATTGCTTGAGCAACCTTGACCGAGTTTTGCAGAGATGTGAAGAAACTAATCTTGTATTGAATTGGGAAAAGTGCCACTTTATGGTTAATGAAGGTATTGTCTTGGGGCACAAAGTTTCTAAAAGAGGTATTGAAGTTGATAAAGCCAAGGTTGATGCTATTGAAAAGATGCCATGTCGCAAGGACATCAAAGGTATAAGAAGTTTCCTTGGCCATGCTGGATTTTATAGGAGGTTCATTAAGGACTTCTCAAAAATTTCTCGGCCTTTGACTAATTTATTACAAAAAGATATACCATTTGTTTTTGATGATGATTGCATAGAAGCATTTGAAATACTTAAGAAAGCATTAATCTCTGCACCTATTGTTCAACCACCTGATTGGAATTTACCCTTTGAAATTATGTGTGATGCTAGTGATTATGCTGTAGGTGCTGTTCTAGGGCAAAGAGTTGATAAGAAATTAAATGTTATTCAATATGCTAGTAAAACCCTAGACAACGCTCAAAGAAATTATGCTACCACTGAAAAAGAATTCTTAGCAGTTGTATTTGCTTGTGATAAGTTCAGACCTTATATTGTTGATTCTAAAGTAACTATTCACACTGATCATGTTGCTATTAAATATCTTATGGAAAAGAAAGATGCTAAACCTAGACTTATTAGATGGGTTCTCTTGTGATACGTCCATTTTGCATCATGCTTTTATATTGATATTTATTGCATTATGGGCTGTTATTACACATTATGTCACAATACTTATGCCTATTCTCTCTTATTTTACAAGGTTTACATGAAGAGGGAGAATGCCGGCAGCTGAGATTCTGGGCTGAAAAAGGAGCAAATATTAGAGACCTATTCTGCATAGCTCCAAAAGTCCTGAAACTTCACAGAAGATGTTTTCCAAATATATAAAAAATACTGAGAGCAAGAACTTCACCAGGGGGGCCACACCCTGCCCATGAGGGTGGGGGGCGCCCTACCCCTCTGGGCGCGCCCCCCTACCTCGTGGACCCCCTGGTGGCCCTCCGGTGACCATCTTCTGCTATATGAAGTCTTTCGATGGGAAAAAAATCATAAGCCATCTTCTCGGACGAAACTCCGCCGCCACGAGGCGGAACCTTGGCGGAGCCAATCTAGGGCTCTGGCGGAGCTGTTCTGCCACGGGAACTTCCCTCCCGGAGGGGGAATTCATCGTCATCGTCATCACCAACGCTCCTCTCATTGGGAGAGGGCAATCTCCATCAACATCTTCATCAGCACCATCTCATCTCAAAACCCTAGTTCATCTCTTGTATCCAATTCTTGTCTCCAAGTCCAGGATTGGTGCTAGTAGGTTGCTAGTAGTGTTAATTACTCCTTGTAGTTGATGCTAGTTGGTTCAATTGGTGGAAGATCATATGTTCAGATCCTATATGCGTATTAATACCTCTCTGATTATGAACATGTTTATGCTTTGTGAGTAGTTACTTTTGTTCCTGAGGACATGTGAGAAGTCTTGCTATTAGTAGTCATGTGAATTTGGTATTCGTTTGATATTTTGATGAGATGTATATTGTCTCTCCTCTAGTGGTGTTATGTGAACGTCGACTACATGACACTTCACCATTATTCGGGCCTAGAGGAAGGCATTGGGAAGTAATAAGTAGATGATGGGTTGCTAGAGTGACAGAAGCTTTAAACCCTAGTTTATGCGTTGCTTTGTAAGGGGCTGATTTGGATCCATATGTTTCATGCTATGGTTAGGTTTACCTTAATACTTTTGTTGTAGTTGCGGATGCTTGCAATAGAGGTTAATCATAAGTGGGATGCTTGTCCAAGTAAGGGCAGTACCCAAGCACCGGTCCACCCACATATCAAATTATCAAAGTACCGAACGCGAATCATATGAACGTGATGAAAACTAGCTTGACGATATTCCCATGTGTCCTCGGGAGCACTTTACATCATATAAGAGTTTGTCCAGGCTTGTCCTTTGCTACGAAAAGGATTGGGCCACCTTGCTACACCTTATTTACTTTTGTTACTTGTTGCTCGTTACAAATTATCTTATCACAAAACTATCTGTTACCACTTATTTCAGTACTTGCAAAGAATACCTTGCTGGAAACCGCTTATCATTTCCTTCTGCTCCTCGTTGGGTTCGACACTCTTACTTATCGAAAGGACTACAATAGATCCCCTATACTTGTGTGTCATCAAGACTCTTTTCTGGCACCGTTGCCGGGGAGTGAAGCGCCTTTGGTAGGTGGAATTTGGTAAGGAAACATTTGTATAGTGTGCTGAAATTTACTGTCACTTGTTACCATGGAAAGTAATCCTCTGAGGGGCTTGTTCGGGGTATCTTCACCCCGACCAGTAGAGCAAAGAGTTGCTCCTCAACCTACTGAACCTACTGAAAATGAAAATATCTCCTTTGAAATTCCTTCGGGTATGATAGAAAAACTGCTAGCTAATCCTCTTTTAGGAGATGGAACAAAACATCCTGATGAGCATCTAATATATGTGGATGAAGTTTGTGGGTTATTTAAGCTTGCAGGTGTACCCGGAGATGTTGTTAAGAAGGAGGTCTTCCCTTTATCTTTTAAGGGAGATGCATCGACATGGTATAGGCTATGTGATGATATGGGGTCTTGGAATTAAAATGATTGAAATTGGAATTTCATCAGAAGTTTTATCCTATGCATCTTGTTCATCATGATCGCAATTACATATATAATTTTTGGCCTCGCAAAGGAGAAAGCATCGCTCAAGCTTGGGGGAGTCTTAAATCAATGTTATATTCATGCCCCAATCATGAGCTCTCAAGAGAAATGATTATTCAAAAAATTTATGCTCGGCTTTCTGGTAACAATCGCACCATGCTTGATACTTCTTGTGCTGGCTCTTTTATGATGAAGACTATTGAATTCAAATGGGATTTATTGGAAAGAATTAAACGCAACTCTGAAGATTGGGACCTCGACAATGGAAGGAGTCAGGTATGACACCTAGTTTTGATTGTGTTAAATCTTTTATGGATACCGATATTTTTCGTAAATTTAGCACTAAATATGGACTTGACTCTGAGATAGTAGCTTCTTTCTGTGAATCTTTTGCTGCTTATGTTGATCTCCCCAAGGAGAAGTGGTTTAAATATCATCCTCCCATAGAAGTAAAAGTAGTTGCACCTATTAAAGTTGAAGAAAGGACTATCACTTATAATGATCCTATTGTTCCTACTTCTTATGTTGAGAAACCACCTTTCCCTGTTAGGATAAAGGATCATGCTAAAGCTTCAACTGTGGTTCGTAAAAGCAATATTAAAACATATACACCTCCTAAGGAAGTTAAAGTTGAACCTAATATTGCTATTGTTAAAGATATCTTGTCTGATAATATAGATGGGCATGTTAGTTATTTTTGTGATGAAACTGCTAGAATCGCTAAACCCCGTGATAAAGATAAACCTAGACCTGTGGTAGGCACGCCTGTTATTTCTGTTAAAATAGGAGATCATTGTTATCATGGCTTATGTGATATGGGTGCCAGTGCTAGTGCAATACCTATTAGCCTTTATAGAGAAATTATGCATGATATTGCACCTGTTGAGTTAGAAGATATTGATGTTACAATTAAACTTGCCAATAGAGATACTATTTCACCGATGGGAATTGTTAGAGATGTTGAAGTCTTGTGTGGGAAAACTAAATATCCTGCTGATTTTCTTGTTCTTGGTTCCCCACAAGATAGCTTTTGTCCCATTATATTTGGTAGACCCTTCCTAAATACTGTTAATGCTACCATAGATTGCAAAAGGGATCTTGTTACTATCGGTTTAGATGATATGACTCATGAATTTAATTTTTCTAAATTTAGTAGACAACACCGTGAAGAAGAATTACGTAGTAAGGATGAAATTATTGGTCTTGCTTCTATTGTCGTACCTCCTAGTGATCCTTCAGAACAATACTTGCTAGACCATGAAAATGATATGTTTATGAATGAAAGAAGGGAATTAGATGAAGTATTCTTTAAACAGGAACCTATTCTGAAAAACAATTTACCTGTTGAAATCCTAGGGGATCCTCCTCCACCCAAGGGTGATCCCGTGTTTGAGCTTAAACCATTACCTGATACTCTTGAATATGCTTATCTTGATGAGAAAAAGATATATCCTGTTATTATTAGTGCTAACCTTTCAGAGCATGAGGAAGAGTTATTATTGAAAACTCTGAAGAAGCACCGCGCTGCTATTGGGTATACTCTTGATGATCTTAAGGGCATTAGTCCCACTCTATGTCAACATAAATTTAATTTGGAAGAAGATGCTAAACCAGTTCGTGATCATCAACACCGGCTGAATCCTAAAATGAAAGAAGTGGTAAGAAAGGAGATAATAAAGCTCCTTGAGGCAGGTATAATTTATCCCGTTGCTGATAGTCAGTGGGTAAGCCCTATCCATTGTGTCCCTAAGAACGGAGGTATTACTATTGTTCCTAATGATAAAGATGAATTGATTCCTCAAAGAATTATTATAGGTTATAGGATGGTAATTGATTTCCGCAAATTAAATAAGGCTACTAAAAAGGATCATTACCCCTTACCTTTTATCGATCAAATGCTAGAAAGATTGTCCAAACATACACATTTTTGCTTTCTAGATGGTTATTCTGGTTTCTCTCAAATACCTGTGTCAGCCAAAGATCAATCAAAGACTACTTTTACATGCCCTTTTGGTACTTTTGCTTATAGATGTATGCCTTTTGGTTTATGTAATGCACCTGCTACCTTTCAGAGATGCATGATGGCTATATTCTCTGACTTCTGTGAAAAGATTTGTGAGGTTTTCATGGACGACTTTTCCGTCTATGGATCTTCTTTTGATGAATGCTTGAGCAACCTTGATCGAGTTTTGCAGAGATGTGAAGAAACTAATCTTGTCTTGAATTGGGAAAAGTGCCACTTTATGGTTAATGAAGGTATTGTCTTGGGGCATAAAGTTTCTGAAAGAGGTATTGAAGTTCATAAAGCCAAGGTTGATGATATTGAAAAGATGCCATGTCCCAAGGACATCAATGGTATAAGAAGTTTCCTTGGTCATGCCGGTTTTTATAGGAGGTTCATTAAGGATTTCTCAAAAATTTCTCGGCCTCTGACTAATTTATTACAAAAAGATATACGATTTTTCTTTGATGATGATTGTGTAGAAGCATTTGAAATACTTAAGAAAGCATTGATTTCTGCACCTATTGTTCAGCCACCTGATTGGAATTTACCCTTTGAAATGATGTGTGATGCTAGTGATTATGTTGTAGGTGATGTTCTAGGATAAAGAGTTGATAAGAAGCTAAATGTTATTCAATATGCTAGTAAAACTCTAGACAATGCTCAAAGAAATTATGCTACTACTGAAAAAGAATTCTTAGCAGTTGATTTGCTCATGATAAGTTTAGACCTTATATTGTTGATTCTAAAGTAACTATTCACACTGATCATGCTGCTATTAAATATCTTATGGAAAAGAAAGATGCTAAACCTAGACTTATTAGATGGGTTCTCTTGCTACAAGAATTTGATTTGCATATTGTTGATAGAAAAGGAGCTGAGAACCCCGTTGCAGACAACTTGTCTAGGTTAGAAAATGTGCTTGATGACCCACTACCTATTTATGATAGCTTTCCTGACGAGCAATTAAATGTCATAAATGCTTCTCATACTGCTCCATGGTATGCTGATTATGCTAATTACATTGTTGCTAAGTTTATACCGCCTAGTTTCATATACCAGCAAAAGAAAAAGTTCTTCTATGATTTGAGGCATTACTTTTGGGATGACCCACATCTTTATAAAGAAGGAGTAGATGGTGTTATTAGACGTTGTGTACCTGAGCATGAACAGGAACAGATCCTACGCAAGTGTCACTCCGAAGCTTATGGAGGACACCATGCTGGAGATAGGACTGCACATGAGGTACTGCAATCTGGTTTTTATTGGTCTACTCTCTTCAAGGATGCCCATAAGTTTGTCTTATCTTGTGATGAATGTCAAAGAATTGGTAATATTAGTAGACGTCAAGAAATGCCTATGAATTATTCACTTGTTATTGAACCATTTGATGTTTGGGGCTTTGACTATATGGGACCTTTCCCTTCCTCTAATGGTTATACACATATTTTAGTTGCTGTTGATTACGTTACTAAGTGGGTAGAAGCTATTCCAAATAGTAGTGCTGATCATAACACTTCTATTAAAATGCTTAAAGAAGTTATTTTTCCAAGATTTGGAGTCCCTAGATATTTAATGACTGATGGTGGTTCACATTTTATTCATGGTGATTTTCGTAAAATGCTTGCTAAATATGATGTTAATCATAGAATTGCATCTCCTTATCACCCTCAGTCTAGTGGTCAAGTAGAATTGAGTAATAGAGAACTCAAATTAATTTTGCAAAAGACTATTAATAGGTCTAGAAAGAATTGGTCCAAGAAACTTGATGATGCATTATGGGCCTATAGAACTGAAAATCCGATGGGTATGTCTCCGTATAAAATGGTCTATGGAAAAGCATGTCACTTACCTCTCGAACTAGAACACATGGTTTATTGGGCTATTAAAGAACTTAATTATGATTTTAAACTTGCCGGTGAGAAGAGGTTATTTGATATTAGCTCACTTAATGAATGGAGAACCCAAGCCTACGAAAATGCCAATTTGTTTAAAGAAAAAGTTAACAGATGGCATGACAAAAGGATACAAAAGAGTGAGTTTAATATAGGTGATTATGTATTGCTATACAACTCTCGTTTAAGATTTTTTGCAGGAAAACTCCTCTCTAAATGGGAAGGTCCTTACGTTATCGAGGAGGTCTATCGTTCCAGTGCCATAAAAATCAACAACTTCGAAGGCACAAATCCCAAAGTGGTGAACGGTCAAAGAATCAAACATTATATTTCAGGTAATCCCATAAATGTTGAAACCAATGTTATTGAAACCGTAACCCCGGAGGAATACATAAGGGACACTTTCCGAAACGTTTCAGACTCCGAAAAGGAATAGGTATGTGGTACGGTAAGTAAACCGACTCCAAAACAGTTTTTAAGGCAATATTTCTCCGTTTTGGAATATTTAGAAAAATAGAAAAATAAGAAGCAGTCCGGGAAGGACACGAGGGCTCCACGAAGGTGGAGGGCGCGCCCTACCCTACTAGGGGCGCCCCCTACCTCGTGGGCACCTCATGTGCTCTCCGGACTCCGTTTTCGTACACGACACGTATTTTGGTCGGTAAAAATTCATTATATAACCTCTCGGGGGTTTTGACTCCCGTATCACGCAAAAATCTCATGTCTTTGTTTCAAGCTGTTTTCTGTCCGGGTTGTCAAGGCCAGGCACTATGTCATCTCCCTCCTCCTCCAACCATGAGGGCAACGATGCTTGGCTAATGAAGACAGAGCTGAAGAGAGGAGAAGAACCCATGGAGATCAACAAGGATGAAGGGATCAAGAAGGCCATGGAGGACCAAGTTCCGGCAACAGAAGACACCCTTCAACTGGATCACAATCTTCTTACCCCAACAGAAATCGAAGCTTTCAAGATGATTGAGTTAGCTCGTATACAAAATAATTATCTCACACGTGAAAATATTTTGTTGAAGGAGCATATCATCGCACTCAAGGGCATTATCCGCAAGTTAGAAGACCTCCTACGCTAGATGTGCGACTATCCATCATCAACATCCCCACCTTCTTCACCAACAAAGGAGACATAATCACATGGGTATGGGCACTCCACTTGGCAACTGCCAAGCTTGGGGGAGTGCCCTGGTATCGTATCACCATCACTTTTATCTTTACCGTTTTTCTTAGTTCGATCCTTTTGGTAATATCTTGATCTAGTAGAATAAAAGTTCTTAGTATGATCTAGTTGTGAGTTTTGCTTTATTATCCTTCTATGTAATCGAGTCCGTGAGCTGTATAATAAAGATTAGTGTTGAGTTGAGGGCTTGATTATTTTGCCATGATCCTAAGGGAATAAAAGAAAAGAGAAAGAAATAAAAAGAAACAAAGAGATCATGTAAGTCTTATGGAGAGTAATGAGCTCACATAGAAAGAGTATGATGAATAAAAGCTGTTGCGGGTTGACAAACACAGTTTTGGTCATCGTTGCAATTAATAGGAAATAATAAAGAAAGAGAGGTCTTCACATATAAATATACTATCTTGGACATCTTTTATGATTGTGAGCACTCATTAAAATATGACATGCTAAAGAGTTGGCATTGGACAAGAAAGACAACGTAATGGGTTATGTTTTCTTACATCTGAGATGAATTATATTGTCTTGGATCTTCCAACATGATGAGCTTGCCTTTCCCCCTCATGCTAGCCAAATTCATTGCACCAAGTAGAGATATTACTTGTGCTTCCAAATACCCTTAAACCAGTTTTGCCATGAGAGTCCACCATACCTACCTATGGATTGAGTAAGATCCTCCAAGTAAGTTGTCATCGGTGCAAGCAATAAAAATTGCTCTCTAAATATGTATGATTGATTGGTGTGGAGGAAATAAGCTTTATACGATCGTGTGATATGGAAGTAATAAAAGCGACATACTGCATAATAAAGGTCCATATCACAAGTGGCAATATAAAGTGACGTTCTCTTGCATTAAGACTTTGTGCATCCAACTATAAAAGCGCATGACAACCTCTACTTCCCTCTGCGAAGGGCCTATCTTTTACTTTTATCTCCTACATTGCATAAGAGTCATGGTGATCTTCACCCTTCCTTTTTACATTTTATCCTTCGGCAAGCACAATATGTTGGAAAGATCCTGGTATATATGGCTAATTGGATGTGAGTTTTCATGAACTATTACTGTTGACATCACCTTGAGGTGAAACGTTGGGAGGCAAAACTATAAGCCCCTATCTTTCTCTGTGTCCGATTAAAACTCCATACCCATAAGTATTGCGTGAGTGTCAGCAATTGTGAAAGATTATATGATAGTTGAGTATGTGGACTTGCTGAAAAGCTCTTATACATTGACTCTTTCCTATGTTATGATAAATTGCAATTGCTTCAATGACTGAGATTATAGTTTGTTAGTTTTCAATGAAGTTTACGATTCATACTTGAAATTGTGATTGAATTATTACTCTAGCATAAGAAATCATATGACAAGAATTATATAAGTTGCTGTTCTAAGAATGATCATGATGCCCTCATGTCCGTATTTTATTTTTATCGACACCTCTATCTCTAAACAAGTGGACATAATTTTCGATTTCGGCTTCTCGCTTGAGGACAAGCGAGGTCTAAGCTTGCGGGAGTTGATACATCCATTTTGCATCATGCTTTTATATCGATATTTATTGCATTATGGGATGTTATTACACATTATGTCACAATACTTATGCCTATTCTCTCTTATTTTACAAGGTTTACATGAAGAGGGAGAATGCCGACATCTGAGATTCTGGGCTGGAAAAGGAGAAAATATTAGAGACCTATTCTGCACAGCTCCAAAAGTCCTGAAATTTCACGGAAGATGTTTTCCAAATATATAAAAAATACTGAGAGCAAGAACTTCACCAGGGGGGGCACACCCTGCCCACCCCTCTGGGCGCGCCCCCTACCTCGTGGTCCCCCTGCTGGCCCTCCGGTGACCATCTTCTGCTATATGAAGTCTTTCGATGTGAAAAAAAATCATAAGCCATCTTCTCGGACGAAACTCTGCCGCCACGAGGCGGAACCTTGGCGGAACCAATCTAGGGCTCTGGCGGAGCTGTTCTGCCAGGGAAACTTCCCTCCCGGAGGGGGAATTCATCGCCATCGTAATCACCAACGCTCCTCTCATCGGGAGAGGGCAATCTCCATCAACATCTTCATCAGCACCATCTCATCTCAAAACCCTAGTTCATCTATTGTATCCAATTCTTGTCTCCAAGTCCGGGATTGGTGCTAGTAGGTTGCTAGTAGTGTTAATTACTCCTTGTAGTTGATGCTAGTTGGTTTAATTGGTGGAAGATCATATGTTCAGATACTATATGCATATTAATACATCTCTGATTATGAACATGTTTATGCTTTGTGAGTAGTTACTTTTGTTCCTGAGGACATGGGAGAAGTCTTGCTATTAGTAGTCATGTGAATTTGGTATTCGTTCGATATTTTGATGAGATGTATGTTGTCTCTCCTCTAGTGGTGTTATGCGAACGTCGACTACATGACACTTCACCATTATTTGGGCCTCGAGGAAGGCATTGGGAAGTAATAAGTAGATGATGGGTTGCTAGAGTGACAGAAGCTTAAACCCTAGTTTATGTGTTGCTTCATAAGGGGCTGATTTGGATCCATATGTTTCATGCTATGGTTAGGTTTACGTTAATACTTTTGTTGTAGTTGCGGATGCTTGCAATAGAGGTTAATCATAAGTGGGATGCTTGTCCAAGTAAGGGCAGTACCCAAGCACCGGTCCACCCACATACCAAATTATCAAAGTACCGAACGCGAATCATATGAACGTGATGAAAACTAGCTTGACGATATTCCCATGTGTCCTCGGGAGCGCTTTACATCATATAAGAGTTTGTCCAGGCTTGTACTTTTCTACAAAAAGGATTGGGCCACCTTGTTGCAGCTTATTTACTTTTGTTACTTGTTGCTCATTACAAATTATCTTATCATAAAACTATCTGTTACCACTTATTTCAGTACTTGCAGAAAATAAGTTTCTGCAAACCGCTTATCATTTCCTTCTGCTCCTCGTTGGGTTCGACACTCTTACTTATCGAAAGGACTATGATAGATGTAGCGACCCGACCTCAGATGGTCAAGTCTCTGTGCTTAAGTGTCATCCCTGGATCGGTATGCTGACACACACAATACTCGAGGATTTATAACAGAGGTAAATCACATGTATAAAGTAACGTAAATACTATTAACTCAATCCAAATAGCGGAAGTAACAACAAGGTTGTGGATTCCCATCAACACCAACGGCAAAGTTGAGTGTAGAAATCGTAACCCTAACGTATCACTTACTCATCGTAAGATAATCCTGCAACATGAGACGTTGCAGCCACAAAGGGTCAGTACATTGAATGTACTGGCAAATTCACACCAAAGGATAATAATGAATAATAGCTATCACTACATGCATATATGGCTAGGGCAAAAGCTCTATGGTTATAATGTTTTTGCAAAAAGCCAATTTTTCCCTACTGTAAAGGAATATAATTTATTTAACTACAAAGTTGGTTGAAAATATTGAGAAGGTTCCTCCAACTCAATCCCAAATTAACATCAATAACCCAACAAATTATTTAAGTAATGTGATGAGATACTTAAGATACTCCAAGTACTAGATACTCAAAATTGTCCATAACCGGGGACACGGCTAACCATGATTAGATTGTACACTCTGCAGAGGTTTGCGCACTTTTCCCCACAAGACTCGATCTCCTCCATTGGATTTCTTTCACTACATGGTGTTTGAGAAACGGATGACCGAGACACAGTCTTTCAGGAACATTTACTCTCTACTCCAGGCAGACCATACCAAACCTACAACCCACTACCTGCTGATCCACCTCTTCGAGAGCTTCACGTAACTTACTCAACTATGCTAGAGCCCATAATAGCTTGTGGCTGCACATGGAAGTTTCTAGCATGAATCATCTTAGTTCCCTTTAAGCCTGGGTGGCGGTCCATAGGAAGATCACACGGGTACTCCGGGATTTCCAAAAATACAGGCAACACTGGGTACTCCAGGTGCCTCAATCCACCCAGATGTGTATTTAAGTTGCCACCTTAAGTTGAACCATTAATGAACAATCTCACATCTGTCATGGATTTAACTCTCCCAAACCACGTCTACGAGCGTAGCATAGCAATATAAGCAACGCGTAGAAGTAACTCCCAAGGGTTTGAATGTAACAGGGCAATAGGTTCTACCTCATCAACTACTTCCCAACCCACATGTTAATGACATCCTAACCATGCAATGTTTGAGGGTTGAAACTAATGCATAAAAACTGGGTAATGAAAAGTATGATCAAAGTGTGAACTTGCCTTGTATGGTTGATGAAGATGATTCGCACTCATAACTCCTGATAGTTCTACTTGTCACACTGCGTTCAATCTATCGTGAGCAAGCAATAGTAACCACACATAAGCAATCACTCAGAAGATCGGGAAGAACGAAGAAGACAATTCGAAAAACATCAAAACCAAGCAAATAACTCTTGCAACATAAAACAATTTCTAACAGTACCAAAATTATGTGAATTTGGCCTTATCATAAAGTTTAGGTCAAGAGCTTCGATTTGCAAAAAGAATCAACTAAATCGGAGTTACGAAACTCAAGTTATGTTCAAAAGAAGTTTGAATATGAATCTAAACAAATTTGAAAATTTGAAAATTTCAAACGGTTGATGTGACAGGTTCACTGGATAGGTGAAAACAAGATGAAGCTATAGGCGCTGGTTTCATGTAATTTTGATAAACGAGTGAAAAGTTATGGCTATTTGAAAAATCAGGGCCAAGCTGTTTTATGGAAGAAAAATAGCTACGGCTAAGGTCTAATGTATAAATACGTAGACTAATTGATAATCTAATTATTCTATCATATTAGTATAGAAATAATAAACTATGGAAGTATAAAAAATAAAGAAAGATACCTTTATAAGGCAGTGAAAATACGACTTTGAAGAGAAAAGACAATTTTCAGAAGTCGCGTCGGAGAGGAGAAATATATTTTTCTTAAATGAATCTAGTCAAACCAAAATATTGATTTAACCCGAATCGGATGATTTTTGGAGGCTCTATGGGTCTATATTTATAGGTGGAAAACAGGTTTAAGGGTCAAAGGCTAGGCAATGTGGTACTAAATATAGACGAAAATATACGAAACAAAGAAAAAAAAGGCTAACGCCTCGCACGGGCCTAAAGGCCTCGGCCGGCCGCGCGTGTACACGGGCTGCAGTTTTTTTCTTTTTCGAAGTCTATTTTTTTTTCTGAAGTTTGTTTAAAAAAACATTAATGAAAATAAAAAAAAGAAAAGAAAACAAAAGAAAAATGGGCTGGCCTGCTGCTATGCTACGCATGTGGGCGGCGGGTAGTTCCAGGCGCACGCGTAGTTTTTTTCTTAATAGAAACAGAAAAGGAAAAACAGAATAACGAAAATAAAAATAAAATTATATATAGGCATATTATATATCAAAATTTTCAGAAAAAGATTTTCTACAACGTGAGCATTTTTGTGAAGTCATATAAGATCGAGAGAAATTCAAATAATTTAAAGAGTGTTGCTGCCCTACTAAAATCCAATAAAAATCATTTAAAAAAACCAAAGTGATTTCAAATTTATTTTTCTCCAATTTTTTGATGTAGGGAAGCATTTTACCCTAATTTCCATGTATTTTATTTTTGGAGAAAAATAATTTGAATAAAACTCAAATAACTCCAAATTGAAAATAATTTCAAAAGGACATTAAATTTGATCCTTTTAAACTCCCAACTCATATTTCATATGTTTTGAACAAGTCATTTTATCTTCTCTCATGAAAATCATTGAGTTGCTTGAAGTTTCTGAATTGGAAAAATATTTTCAAATGACATTCAAATATTTTCATAAACCCTTTTCATTTAAGTAAATGGAAGAAGTCATGTCATCTTCTCTCCAGGGTTTTGTGATGAAAAGAATTTGAATTCACGGAGATCATAAAAGCAAAAAATGAAAGTTTGGGAAAGTCCTTTTATTCCCTCTCATTTAACTTTCAAAAAGTTCGAATTCACTCACTTTCAGTCAATTAATCAAACAATCAATCAAATTTAATATAACATTCCAAAATTTAGAACTTTGGGATGTTACAAACCTACCACCCTTAAAATGAATCTCGTCTTCGATATTCGGAGAGGCTAGAAAGAAATAAGTTAGGTGTGGGGTCTCCTCAAAATCCATTGATTGTCGTAGGAGGGGGTCTGGGGTGCTACCACCCTTAGAAGCATGGTTACGGTTCCATCAAAACTCATATACTTCATCCATATTGTTAACAGTGTCGGTCTTCTCAGATCTTCAGGATAATTCTGAAGGAAATATGCCCTAGAGGCAATAATAACGTTATTATTTATTTCCTTATTTCATTATAAATTTTTATTATTCATGCTAGAATTGTATTAACCGGAAAACATAATACATGTGTGAATACATAGACAAACAGAGTGTCACTAGTATGCCTCTACTTGACTAGCTCATTGATCAAAGATGGTTAAGTTTCCTAACCATAGACATGAGTTGTCATTTGATTAAACAGGATCACATCATTAGGAGAATGATGTGATTGACTTGACCCATTCTGTTAGCTTAGCACTTGATCGTTTAGTTTGTTGCTATTGCTTTCTTCATGACTTATACATGTTCCTATGACTATGAGATTACGCAACTCCCGTTTACCGAAGGAACACTTTGTGTGCCACCAAACGTCACAACGTAACCGGGTGATTATAAAGGTGCTCTACAGGTGTCTCCAAAGGTACTTGTTGGGTTGGCGTATTTCGATATTAGGATTTGTCACTCCGATTGTCGGAGAGGTATCTCTAGGCCCACTCGGTAATGCACATTACTATAAGCCTTGCAAGCATTGCAACTAATGAGTTAGTTGCGGGATGATGTATTATGGAACGAGTAAAAGAGACTTGCCGGTAACGAGATTGAACTAGGTATTGAGATACCGACGATCGAATCTCAGGCAAGTAACATACCGATGACAAAGGGAACAACGTATGTTGTTATGCGGTCTGACCGATAAAGATCTTCGTAGAATATGTAGGAGCCAATATGGGCATCCAGGTCCCACTATTGGTTATTGACCAGAGAGGTGTCTCAGTCATGCCTACATAGTTCTCGAACCCGTAGGGTCCGCACGCTTAACATTTGTTGACGATATAGTACTATATGAGTTATGTATGTTGATGACCGAATGTTGTTCGGAGTCCGGGATGAGATCACGAACATGACGAGGAACTCCGGAATGGTCCAGAGATAAAGTTTGATATATGGGATAATAGTGTTTGGTCACCGGAAGGGTTCCGAAAATCACCGGAAGGGGTTCCGGATGTTTCCCGAAATGTTTGGGTACGAGAACACTTTATTTGGGCCAAAGGGGAAAGCCCACAAGGTTTTTGGAAAGCGCAAAAGGAAGTTTTGCAGGGTCCAGGGGCCAGACGCCAGGGTCCCTGGCGTCTGGGTCCAGACGCCGGGAACCCTGGCGTCTGGCCCTGGAGTCCGAGAAGGACTCTTGCCTTTCGGGTGAAACTGACTTTGTGGAGGCTTTTACTCCAAGTTTCGACCCCAAGGCTCAACATATAAATAGAGGGGCAGGGCTAGCACCCAAGACACATCAAGAAACACCAAGACGTGTGCCGGCAACCTCGTCCCCTCTAGTTTATCCTCCGTCATAGTTTTCGTAGTGCTTACGCGAAGCCCCGCGGAGATTGTTCTTCACCAACACCGTCACCACACCGTCGTGCTGCCGGAACTCATCTACTACTTTGCCCCTCTTGCTGGATCGAGAAGGCGAGGACGTCACCGAGCCGAACGTGTGCAGAACTCGGAGGTGTCGTGCTTTTAGTACTTGGATCGATCGGACGTGAAGACGTACGACTACATCAACCGCGTTGATATAACGCTTCTGCGAACGGTCTACGAGTGTACGTAGACAACACTCTCCCCTCTCGTTGCTATGCATCACCATGATCTTGCGTGTGCGTAGGAATTTTTTTGAAATTACTACGTTCCCCAACAAATTCATTCTCTGGCTCTTCCGGTAGTGGCATAACCTTTACCACAATTCTTCTGTCCTTTCATCTTGGTAAGGTTATTCCGAGATTGGGTCTTCATAGCTGAAGGGTCTGGCGCCAATACTAAAAAAAATTATCGATATCTCATGGCGGTCAACAATGTATGGTTTCTCCTGAAGGAAATGGGTCTGGGTTGATCCTCACCGTGTAACCTACGGTTGGCTAAAACTGCCTTGTACAAGGGAAAAATACCTATACCATTCTAAGGCTTAAACAAGGTTTTGATCGTCGTCTCTCTACTATAGGTAAGTCACTCAGATTTACCATCCCATATAGCAAGGCGAATAATAAGAGTAAGTCGGTATGGTGATCAATCCATCCCGCACCCAAATCATTACCTTGTACATGGTTTAGCGAATCTCGCATTCTAACCCTCGGTCATCCTCACAAGCATTGCAGAATTTCTCTTGTCAACGAACTAAGTTCGGATAATTCCATGGATTCTGCAAGCCAAACAAACATCTATCGTTCCTTCACAACTCTCAGGTTTGCGTAAACTCCTATAAGATCGTCTATTGATAAAGGCATATCCTCTTCCAGGGTTTTTCCTTCAGCAAGAATGTGCTTGCTTCTTGGCAGGTCCTGGGGCATGTGGGTTATGGCCCATCTCATCACTTGTAGTACTTGAACTTATCATCAGGCAACTGATCATTATTCCAACTTCCTAGTATTCTTAAATCCATCCAATTGTACTGTCTTCCTTCCTTCTACTGGTTCCAAACTAAGACGTGATTACTCAGACTCATCCTGGAGTTATAATCATTCCATAATACCAACATCATATCTCCTTTATATCCAATAACACTTCATCTCTTCATACTTCTGGGGATACCCCACATATCGAGACAAAACTCGTACTTATGAAGTCCACTCCGTGGAACATCATTATCCTTTCCAAGGTTCAAATCTCCTCACAGGGTACTACCACCCTTAAAATTCTTCAATCTTCCATAGACCATATTTCTCATATCCTCGAAAATGGTTAAAATCTTTCTTCATAGAGTAACAACTCATAAAATCCAAATCAGTACTAACGATGCTAAATTTATTGATTCTCAACTTATTATCATCTCCTGCATTTCCTTTACATGCCTCAACTCAACACCTCAATACAAAAGAGTTGTTCCCACTACTTCTACTACTACATTTCTTTCTTGCAAACTCAACTATTTAGCTCAAGGCTCCTTCTCTTTGGGACAATCTCTGGTAGAGTGCCCTGCTTCATTATAGTAGAAACATATTACTTCTAACAAGTCTCAAGGTTTTATTTTTGGGCAACGGCTGAGGTAGTGCCATGACTCCTTGATCACATTTGGTCCAAACAACTGACGGTCTCCAACTTCATCCCACATCAACGGTGTCTGGCTCCTTCTCCCATACAAAGCTTCAAAAGGGGCCATCTTCAAACTGGCTTGGTAACTGTTGTTGTATGAGAACTCTGCGTAAGGTAGATTATCATCCCTACTAGATCCATAATTTAGCGCACACGCTCTCAGCATGTCCTCCAGAATCTGATTGACTCTCTTGGTCTATCCATCTGTCTGTGGATGAAAGGCTGTATTGAACTCTAGCCTAGTACCCAAAGTCTGGTGGAGCTGATTCCAAAACTTTGAGGTAAACTGTGTTCCTCTATCTGATACGATGGTCCTCGGAACTCCATGCAGACATACGATCCTGGTCATATATATCTTGGCCAACTTCGCACTTGTATAGGTGGTTTTCACTTGGATAAAGTGATCCACTTTGGTAAAGCGAATCAGCTACTACCCACATAGAATCATATCCCGATCGGGTTCTGGGAAATTCGGGAATGAAACCCATGCCAAGCTTATCCCACTTCCATTTGGGTATCGACATAGGCTGTAGTAATCATGCTGGCTTCTGATGCTCTGCCTTTACTCTCTGGCATACATCACCTACGACTACATACTCCGCAATATCCTTCTTCATACCAGTCCACCAGAAACGCTCCTTCAAATCCAAATTCATCTTGGTGTTTCCAGGGCGAATCGAGTATGGTGAGTCATGAGCCTCCTGAAGTATTAACTTCCTGATCTTTGCATTATTGGGCACATATACACGGTCCTCGAACCATAAGGTGTCGTGCTCATCCTTATGAAAACCTTTGGCCTTTCCTTTGCTCACCCTCTCTTTTACCCCAGCAATCTCTTTATCATCCTTCTGAGCTTCACGGATCTTTCCCAACAATGTAGACTGAACTTCCATTGCTACAACAAAACCTTTGGGAACAATCTCCAACTGAAGTTCCCTGAGATCCTCGGCTAACTCCTTTGGTAATCCTCCGCTTATGAGAGTATTCGTCCTTGTTTTCTTTATGCTTGTATCCTATTTCTCCACAAAGCTTGTAGGCACAAGGTTTCTTCATATCCTTTCCATAAGGCTTCAACTTCTGGGGCACAAGATGCGATCTTTGCAGAGTCAACTTAAATTCTTTCCAAGTGGTTACTCCTTGCCATCCATTCATGGTTTGGTATATCCTCCACCAAGTAGCAGCACCTCTTTCAAAGCACTGAAGTGCATGCTTGGTCATATCATTTCCGGCTATAGGGTTATTTTCCATGTGATCCTCCATGTTCTGAATCCATCGGTCTGTCTCCAATTGACTCATCGGTCCAGTAAATACAAGCCCATCTCCATTCATCCTCTATTGGGTCCAAGGGTTTTGGGGTGAGATGAGAGAGAGAGGGAGAGGGATGCACACAATACAAACAATGGTTTTGAAAAGACAGATTTTTATCTGTGGCTGTCGGAAAAACATCAAACAAATGACAGCTCACAATCGTCGCATCTAACGTAGGGATATAACTGGGTTTGGTCTTCTAAAAGTCAACATCGCCAAACTCTTCAAGTCTTGTTCATGTCTCCGGTGACTTCTTCCGATCGTGCTTGTCTTTCACAAATTCTTTTGCCAGATCATCTCTATTGACGCGAAGTCTCTTGTGACGTCCTTTAATATTTCTGGAGTGGCGTTCCAAACTTCTGGGTTTCAACATCCTTGGCATGAACCATGGTCCTACTATCCTTCAGTTCCTGACGAATCTCCTGTTTCTCAAGGTTTTATTTCGCTAGCTTGGCTACTTCAGCTTCTTGCTCCTAAGTTCTTCACGAAATGCTTTCTCGTCAAATACGGCTTCCTGCAGGTCCATCTTAAAATCCTTGATGTAATACTCCAGATCCTGGTGATACACCAACTAAGATTAAAACTTCCTCTCTTGCTGATAGGTGCTCCATCATCCTTCTACCATCTATTCCTTCCAAAGAAATGCATGCTTAACTCGGCACGGTGATAAGAGCATAAGCGGCGATAACTCCATGGTTAGGCATGTCTATGCCCATGTTACTGCCATGAGCTTTCATTCCATAATTGATATCTCCTGGCTTAGGGTTTTATTTACAAAAACTTTGAGTTCTAATGCTCCATGTTCTGGTCTTTCTCCAACACACCTTGATCTCGGGTATTGACAGTTTCCATAGCCTGCCAAGTTCCATAAGGGTAGTCTTCCTAGTCATATGATCGGGAAATTCTTCAGAGTCTTCAACAGTTGTAGTTTCCTGTAATGCCCTCGATGCGGCTATAGCTCTCACGTGTCGAGGCACGACTTAGAGGCATAACCGCATTGAAAGCAATGTCGCAAGTTAGGCAATCATTACAACATCCCATGCAATACATAATAAAAGGGGAAGGAACATAGTTGGCTTACACTTGCCACATCACATCAAAGTACATAAATAACATCCATCATACAAACACTCATGGCCCGACTACGGCGCCAAAATAGAAAAGAACCCAACATGCGACAAGGCCCTGAATCGAACCCCAACTAGGCACCACTACTGATCATCAGGAAAAGACACGTAGTAACGCTGAGAGTCCTCGTCGAACTCCCACTTGAGCTCGTACTCGTCACCTGGAGCAGAATCACCTGGACCTGCATCTGGAGTTATAGTATCTGTGAGCCACAGGGACTCAGCAATCTCGCACCCTCGCGATCAAGACTATTTAAGCTTATAGGAATGGTAGGGCAAATATATGTGGAGCTGCAGTAAGCGGCTAGCATATATGGTGGCTATCTTATTCGCAAAAGAGAGAGAGAAGAGGAGGCAAAGCACGAGCAGAAACTAGAGAACAGCCTGCGCAAACATTACTCCAGCACCGTGTCCACTTCCCGGACTCCGCCGAGAAGAGGCCATCACGGTAACACACTCAGTTGATTCATTTTAATTAATTAAGGTTCAAGTTATCTACAACCGGACATTAACAAATTCCCATATGCCCATAACCGCGGGCACGGCTTTCGAAATTTCAATCCCTGCAGGGGAGTCCCAACTTAGCCCATGACAAGCTCTCACGGTCAACGAAGGAATAGACCTCCACCCGAGACACACCGATCAGACTCGGTAACCCGGTACAACAAGACAATTCGACAGGTTAAAACAAGACCAGCAACACCGCCCGAATGTGCCGACAAATCCCGATGGGAGCTGCACATATCTCTTTCTCAGGGCACACTCAGATAAGCAATCCGTACAACTAAAACCAGCCCTCGAGTTTCCCCGAGGTGGCGCTGCAAGGGGCTCTAGTTTGGACCAACACTCAGAGGAGCACTGGCCCGGGGGGTAAAATAAGATGACCCTTGAGTCTGCAGAACCCAAGGGAAAGAAAAGGCTAGGTGGCAAATGGTAAAACCAAGGTTGGGCATTGCTGGACAAGCTTTAATCAAGGCGAAATATCAAGGGGTTCCCATTATAACCCAACCGCGTAAGGAACGCAAAATCCGGGAACATAACACCGATATGACGGAAACTAGGGCGGCAAGAGTGGAACAAAACACTAGGCGAGAGGCCGAGCCTTCCACCCTTTACCAAGTATATAGATGCATTAAGATAACATAGCAATATAATGACATCCCAACAAGTAAATAAATGTTCCAACAAGGAACGGCCTCCAATCTTCACCTGCAACTAGCAACGCTATAAGAGGGGCTGAGCAAAGCGGTAACATAGCCAATCAACGGTTTGCTAGGACAAGGTGGGTTAGAGGTTTGACATGGCAATTGGGAGGCTGACAAGCAAAAAGGTAGGCATCGTAGCATTGGCATAGCAAGAGCGAGCAAACTAGCATAGCAAAGATAGTAGTGATTTCGAGGGTATGATCATCTTGCCTGCACAGTTGTCAGACTTGACTGGATCCTCACAAGCAAACTCAACGGGATCCTCGGTAGCGAACTCGTCTCCCGGCTCTATCCAAACAAGACAAACAAGCAACAAGGATACAATCAACCACGTGCAAGGATCAAACGTCATGATGCAATGATGATATGCTATGCGGGATGCGATGCGGGATGCAAAATGCAAGATATGACAGGGAATGCATGAACCTGGCCTCAACTTGGAATTCCAAGGGTGCCACTGGAAATATGAGATGAAATCGCTTGAAAATGATATAAAGATCATCGGAATCGGAGTTACGGTTTGGAAATGGCAAGCGTTTAAAGAATGACACCGGTCTGCAATTTACAGCAAGTAGGCATCTAAATGCAACAAGATGAACATGCTACAGTACCCAAACATGACAAGAAAATACATGGCAGGGATGCACACAAGATTCTTAACAAAAGACTAGCACTGAGACACGGCCAATTCATCCATTATGAGGTTCAAACAAGCATGGCAAAAACGCAAATGCAAAACAGATTCCAGACTTAGTGAAATTAACACTTGTCTGAAATTTCAGATCACGAAGCCCTCTTCGGAGCAGCAAAACAACATGATACATGATCTGATTAAGACAAGTAAGAACATGGCATGGAGCTACTCAACAAGCTTAACAAAAGACCCAAAGTGACCTGGGGCCAAAAGGGATCACAAAATATACTAACGGGCACACGAACATAGCTAAAACACAATCAGTTTTCAGACTTAGTGAAAACTGAGACATGCTGAAATAGAACTCACGAAGGCATGTAAACGAGCTCGAGGCACTCACTACGGTGCAAGTCATGGAAAGGCAAGCATGCATCCATTAAGAAGGCACACAATTCTAGCTAGACATGGCAAGAACAATGGCATAGCATGCACGGATCAACTACAATAGCATCGGCAAAATCGCAAACGAGTTGACGATCTGCCCAGATTCACAACGAAGCAAAAGTAGAGCTCGATTGACTCAAGCTAGGGTGCTCCATAATTTCAAAAAAAGACATGGATGGATAGAGCATAACATGTTTAACAAAACGCCTTTACTGATCATCCTCAAAAAAGGCACGGATCACTAGGAAACAAGCTGAACATATGGCATCATGAACTAAATAATCCCAGACTTAGTGAAAACTACTAAGTCTCTGAAAACAGATTCACCGGGTGCCTCACTTTGCAAGCTTGCATAAGTCACCACACACATCCTAAAAATGCACGGGTTGCACCTCTGGAAAGAAGACAAAATCCTTAACAAAACATATGAAGGACTCACAGGCATATCATGCACACAATAATCATGGCAAAAATGACAAAAGTCTAAGATGAACTAGCAGATCTGACAATTAACTCACGAAGCCTCCTTCTAACCGCATTTCGGGCATCAAGATGCACTCAAATGAAAATAATGCAATGGAATGAAATGATGTACTCGTCGAGGCGAACATTTTGATATACTATATGTCCAAATCGGAGCTACGGATGCAAAGTTACGGGGCCTCGAACAGAGCAACTTGGATCAAGAATTTCAGGACTTGGAGAAAAAAAACCACCTCGCGAAAATTAGGGTTACTGTAGCGCGGATCAGATCTGGCGACGCGGCACTGTAGCGGATCGGGGTCGCCGGAGTTCGCTCGTCGTCGCCGGCGTTCGAAGCGGCCGGAGGAGAGGCAGGCCGGCGCGGGCAGGGGAGGCGCGGCGGCTCCGGTCGCCGGTGTCCCGGGTCCGGCGAGGCACGGGGTCGCGCGAGGGAGCGGGAGGAGCAGCAGCTCCGGCGAGCGGCGGCGGTGGCCCGGCGAAGGTGCTCGCGGCGGCGGTGGCCCGGTGATGGGGAAGAAGGCGGCGCGGCGAGGGGACTCCGGGCGCGGGCGGCGAGGCGGCTCCGGGACGGGGAGGGCCTGCCCCGGGCCCGAGCGGGTTGCGGCGGCGGCGGCGATACGGTGGCCACGTGGCGGCTGCGGGGTGGATCGGACGTTGTCCGGTGCGGCCGGACACGTCCGGTGTGGCGGAGATCTGAGATTAGGGTTTCGGGGAGAGGGAGAGATCCGAAATCAGGGGGTGTATTTATAGGCATAAGTGGAGGTAGGAGAGTCCAAATGAGGTGCGGTTTTCGGCCACGCGATCGTGATCGAACGCTCTAGGACATGGAGCAGAGTTTGGTGGGTTTTGGGCCAAATTGGTGGGGTGTTGGGCTGCAACACACACGAGGCCTTTTCGGTCCCTCGGTTAACCGTTGGAGTATCAAACGAAGTCCAAATGATACGAAACTTGACAGGCGGTCTACGGTAGTAAACCAAGGCCGCTTGGCAAGTCTCGGTCCAATCCGGAAATGTTTAATCCCCACACACGAAAGAAAGGTAGAAATGACCACCGGAGGAGAACGAAGCGCCGGAATGCAAAACGGACAACGGGGAAAATGCTCGGATGCATGAGACGAACACGTATGCAAATGCAATGCACATGATGACATGATATGAGATGCATGACAACGAAAACAACACACGGAGACAAAGACCTGAACCCGAGAAATAAATATAACTTAACGTCGGAAACGTCAAGAGTTGGAGTACAAATTGGGAAAGTTACATCCGGGGTGTTACATTTCCATTATCATAATGTATGGTAAAATCCTCTTCATTCCGAATGGTCTCGGTTGTCCGATATCTTGTACTTCTTGGAGTGGCCTCATCAGTCGAATCTTCGTGTGGTCAAAAGGGAGAAGGGTATAATCTCACTAAAAGGGAATATTTGAATAAGCTCAGAAGAGAAGAGAGGTAAAAGATCCTTTTGAAAAGAAAGTTGTAGAGAAAATATTTCCTATGGGGTTGCCAGTTTCTAGGGGTCACGTCCTACAGTCAACATGTGCTCTGATACCATCTTGTAGCGACCCGACCTCAGACGGTCAAGTCTCTGTGCTTAAGTGTCATCCCTGGATCAGTATGCTGACACACACAGTACTCGAGGATTTATAACAGAGGTAAATCACATGTATAAAGTAATGTAAATACTATTACCTCAATCCAAATAGCGCAAGTAACAACAAGGTTGTGGATTCCCATCAACACCAACGGCAAAGTTGAGTGTAGAAATCGTAACCCTAACGTATCACTTACTCGTCGTAAGATAATCCTACAACATGAGACGTTGCAGCCACAAAGGGTCAGTACATTGAATGTACTGGCAAATTCACACCAAAGGATAATAATGAATAATAGCTATCACTACATGCATATATGGCTAGGGCAAAAGCTCTATGGTTATAATGTTTTTGCAAAAAGCCAATTTTTCCCTACTGCAACGGAATATAATTTATTTAACTACAAAGTTGGTTGAAAATATTGAGAAGGTTCCTCCAACTCAATCCCAAATTAACATCAATAACACACCAAATTATTTAAGTAACGTGATGAGATACTTAAAATACTCCAAGTACTAGATACTCAAAATTGTCCATAACCGGGGACACGGCTAACCATGATTAGATTGTACACTCTGCAGAGGTTTGCGCACTATTCCCCACAAGACTCAATCTCCTCCGTTGGATTTCTTGCACTACATGGTGTTTGAGAAACGGATGACCGAGACACAGTCTTTCAGGAACATTAACTCTCTACTCCGGACAGACCATACCAAACCTACAACCCACTACCTGCTGATCCACCTCTTCGAGAGCTTCACGTAACTTACTCAACTATGCTAGAGCCCATAATAGCTTGTGGCTGCACACAGAAGTTTCTAGCATGAATCATCTCAGTTCCCTTTGAGCCTGGGTGGCGGTCCATAGGAAGATCACACGGGTACTCCGGGATTTCCAAAAATACAGACAACACTGGGTACTCCAGGTGCCTCAATCCACCCAGATGTGTATTTAAGTTGTCACCTTAAGTTGAACCATTAATTAACAATCTCACATCTGTCATGGATTTCACTCTCCCAAACCACGTCTACGAGCATAGCATAGCAATATAAGCAACGCGTAGAAGTAACTCCCAAGGGTTTGAATATAACAGGGCAATAGGTTCTACCTCATCAACTACTTCCCAACCCACATGTTAATGACATCCTAACCATGCAATGTTTGAGGGTTGAAACTAATGCATAAAAACTAGGTAATGAAAAGTATGATCAAAGTGTGAACTTGCCTTGTACGGTTGTGTTGACACCAGATTTTGGCGCGGTTAAGAACTTGATTAAGATGGCCTCAAATAGAGAAGTGATCTACATGAAATTTTTTCATATTGTCTATATGAACATCTTTGAAGTTTGGGTTATCGCCATCCGACCTCATCTCAAGGGCCGAAACTATGCTAATTTTTTTTTATGATTTTGTGTTTAGAGTATTGTTCGGCCAATTAGGCCTTCAAGAAGACGTCTTATGGGAAAAGTTCCTACACGGATTGTCTTCGTCTCGTCGAGGCGATCGATTTCGATATAAAAAACGTCTAAATCGGAGTTCGTATGCAAAAGTTAGAGCCAAAACAGTGTGCTGCAAATGTCCGCCCCGGAAGTTCCGGGCAAAACATCCGGGGAGGTTCCGGGCTAAACCGAAAGTTTGCACGCGGTGCGCGCCGAAAACTGGAATTTTAACATTGTTTGCAGATTTGCGGGGCCGATTTCGACATCAAGATGACCTCAGATGAAAAAGTGATCAACTGAGGAATTTTTGTCCATTGCAAGATCTACAACTTTGCTTTTGGGATCATTGTCATCCGAAGTAGTATGCGACCTGCAGATTCAGTGCAAGAGGGCTACTTGATATAATTTCAGCCCGGAAGTTCCGGCCCTCGTAGTCCGAGTTAGGTTATCTTTTGATATTTTGGACGGGATTTGACTCCTTTTCTTGTACGGAAAGTCCAGCCGCCTCATATATATGTAAGGGGTGACGGCCGATTGAATAACAACACACAATCGCAAAACACATATACTTTTTACCCTAGTTTTACATCCCTCATTTCTTCTTTCTTTCTCGTTCTTCGTTCGTTCTTCATGTTGAAGGGCAGCGATCCTCGAGGCTCTAGGGGCGGGCGAACCGACCTAGGGCAGCCCATAGACGCCGCACGTCCAGACGGAGTCCATCCCGGGCGCGTGGGGTTTCGGGTCCTGAAAAGCACCCGCCGGATTGCTTGCGTACCGCGCTTCCGGACGGGTCTCCTCCGGCGTGAGCTGCGGTGCATCACCCTCGGCGTTGGATGTACACGGTGACGTGTTCGTGTGCGAACACACTTTTTGATGACTCCGCTGGGGAAGAAAGATCAAGAATCATCATCAACCATGTCTAATCTCCCCAAGCCCTCAGAAGTTGACGCCGATAACATCATTAAGCCCGGTCTTGATGAACTATCGAATGAACATCGCCAAGCCTACGAAGCACGCAAGAAGAGGCTTTTGAGGCGCTCAAGAAGAAGCGCGAGGAGGAGGATTTGGAAGCGTTTCTTTCAAGTTTCAAGAAGGACCGTCAAGGCAACATCACTCCGGCTGGAAACGTCAATTTTCCTCCCCTCATCGACGAACAAGATGTGATTACTGTGAGTAAAGTTTTTTCTCCAGAGCAAGTGGCTGTGATTGAAAGTCTTGTTAGTAAGGGTAATGTGATGGCATACAATTCTTTTGTGGCTAGTGCTAATGCTCAAAAAAATATGCCTCCATCATCTAATGGTATTGTTGGTATATCCGAAAACCTTAGTCCAATTTTACCTATTTCATCGGCACCATCTATGCAACAACAATATAATATGCCATTGAATTTTTACCCTACAAAAACCAACCAGCTTGTGGCTACACCTACATACCATAATCCTATTATGAGTGTGCCCAATTCGGCGTCAACGCCGAATCACTTTGTCACACCACCCATAGGCGCAAGCATGTTTGGTCTTCCGCCGAATTATGGTTCGGCGCCCATCTCACAAGTGGCACCAATAGCTAGTACTCAGGTTGCTCCTATGTCATTGCCACAGACATTGTCATCTACCTCAGATCCAATTTTAGCTAAATTAAGGGAGGATTTGCATAAGATGTTTCTAGAAACTTTCGGAAACGAGCTGAAAGTAAAGAGTCGTGTGTACCAAAAGCCTTATCCTGAACACTTCGATGCAATTTCTTACCCTCAAGGTTATAAGGTTCCTGATTTTGTTAAATTTAGCGGTGAGGGTACGAAAACGACTTGGGGGCATGTGAGTCAGTATCTAGCATAGTTGGGTGAAGCGGGTTCCATAGAAGAGTTGAAAGTGCGTTTATTTCCCCTGTCTTTAACTGGCACCGCATTTTCATGGTTTGCTGCTTTACCACATGGTTCAATTCTCTTATGGTCGCAATTAGAGCAAAAGTTTCATGATCACTTTTATAACGGCGATAATGAGCTTAAGTTGTCACATCTTACATCGGTTAGGCAAAAACATGATGAATCGGTCACTGATTATGTCAAAAGATTTAGAGATATAAAAAACCGATGTTATAGCTTAGTGATAAATGAGAGAGACTTGGCGGATCTTGTTCTTAATGGTTTGAAAACTCACATTAAAGAGAGGCTAGAAAGTTATGAGTTTTTGAGCATTAATCAAGTCTTACAAAAAGCTTTGGCCCAAGAGAGTCGAAGTAAAGAGGTCCATAGGTCAACAACTGATCGTCCTAGAATGCATATGATTGAACACAATGATGATAATTCGGACGATGAGGTTGATGTCTATACTACTGAATTTGTTTGGTCCTCAAAGGCCAAACCCTATATGTGCAATGCTCTTAAGCCGATTCGCAAGAATCGTGATGAGGAGATGAGGTTTACTTTTGATACATCAGAGTGTGATAAAATATTTGATGCTCTCTTGCAAGATAAGATGATTAGAATATCACACACCATACCGCCGTTTGAGGAGCTGAAACGGCGTGCTTATTGCTGGTACTGTAATTCATTTTCTCATGCTACTAATGATTGCAATGTTTTTCCACGACAGATACAATCGGCCATTAATGACGGACGATTGAATTTTGCTGAGATGCAAGTTGATAAGCAGCCCTTCCCCATAAACACCATAGACTTGGAAGGGAAGAAAAATGTTAATTCGGCCTAACATAGCCGAATCCGCTAATAAAGATAATGTTGTTATTGGTGAACCCAGGAATAGCAAGGAGGGCAACAAGGTCTTGGGAAGAAAGATTGTGCTTGAGAAGCAACCCGATGGTAAGGAAGTGTTCAAGATCACTATAAAAAATGCTACACTCGGGGGGCAACCACAAGTACAAGAGGATGCTCATGTTAAATTGATCAAGCCCAAGAATTCAAAAGTTGGCAAGTGGAAAAAGAATGAAACTAAGAACAAGAGAATCAAGCCAACTTTTAATATGTTGCTATCCAAATATGCAAGTCAAGCGGTCGGTTCTAGCTCTAATCGGCCATCACATTCAAAGCGTTCAAGATTGCCTCCTGAGCAAGAGTTTTGACGATATGCAAGGCCATATGGGTCATGGGCACCGACACCATGGATGTCACAACCCTCCTATGCACCATATTACATGAGAGGCTTCAGTGGAGGATGGGGGCAGCCCGCAATGGCTCCTTATGCTTTCCATATGGGGTGGGCAGCACCTAGAAGGCCTGCTCACGAGAGGCTTTATTATCCCACACAAGGCTGTTTGAGCTATGGTGCTAATCGGCCAACAAAAATTTCTCCAAGTAAGGCTAATAAAAAAGTGTGGCGTGTTAAGTCATCTAATGCGGAAATTTCAGAATGCGACAAGCAAAAGGAGATCGAAAAGCCGGTTGTTGGTAATCTGTCTACTTCTAATGGTGATATTGTTATTGTTCAGCAGGGTTCCATGGTTAGTGATCATGAGGCGAGCACAAGCAAGGCCAAACCAAGGGATCCCAAATATACTCAACCTAAGTGGTGTCCTCCTGGTTTAACCAAGACCATGAAAAGGAGATTACAATGCATGAGGAACCACGAGAAAGTAGAGCACAAAGAGGAGAGGCAAAGGGACGAATTGTTAAGTGAAATTTGGCCCATGGCACTCACAAAACAAGTGTGGAGGCCTAAACAAAAAGAAAACACATATGCTTCTACATTAGCTGCAGCAACACCTTCACCACCAAAAGAGGATGATGCGACCCCTATTACATCGTCCACACCATCGTCAATTGAGGAAACTTTGAGCCCAATATACACATTGGGGGATGAAGATGAGATGGTGGATTACGAATCTACGCCGGTTCGAGAAGGTATGGATATTAATATGGCGTATTACTTACCTGCCGAGTTTCGTGCTATAGGTGAAGAAGGGGAGGTGGCTCAACTGGATTTTGGTCCAAAGAACACTATCTTCGAGAAGCGAAAAGAACCGGTGAAACACTTGAAGCCATTGTACCTCAAAGGTCATATTAACGGATCGCTGGTTGCTAGGATGCTCATTGATGGTGGTGCTGTGGTAAATCTTATGCCCTACTCGGTCTTCAAGAAGTTGGGATTAGATAATGATGCATTGATAAAGACCAATATGGTACTTAATGGATTTGAGGGTAAAGAAAAGACGAAAGCCAAAGGTGTGATGTGCATGGAACTCATCATGGGAATAAAAACTTTGGCCACCACATTCTTCATCGCCAAGGTGCAAGGTAACTATAATGTTATAGTAGGCTGCGATTGGGTTCATGCTAACCAATGTGTGCCATCTACCATGCATCAATTCTTAATATAGTGGGTCGATGATGAGGTAGAAGTCATTCACGCGGATAATTCGGCTTGTGTTGCTTTGGCCGATGCATCGGTGGATTGGAATCATCTGGATGTTACTTGCTTAACAGGGCGTGACCTCTCAGAGTTTGATTTCCTTAGTGCTACGAGGAACGGGTTCATTCCCATCTCTTTAAAGCCGATTGGTGGTAATCGGTTCCAGGGTATGATGTAAACAAGAAGTTAAACATGGCCGATATAGAAATTATCGCCCTAAGCACATAAAATGGCCGATGGAGTGTTGACATCGTCCTTAGGAAAAGTATCATGCAGGTTATTTTTCGGCACGCAAGTTTTGCCGAAAAACAGGGGGGCATGTGTTGACACCAGATTTTGGCGCGATTAAGAACTTGATTAAGATGGCCTCAAATAGAGAAGTGATCTACATGAAAATGTTTCATATTGTCGATATGAACATCTTTGAGGTTTGGGTTATCGCCATCCGACCTCATCTCAAGGGCCGAAACTATGCTAATTTTTTTATGATTTTGTGTTCAGAGTATTGTTCGGCCAATTAGGCCTTCAAGACGACGTCCTATGGGAAAGTTACTACACGGATTGTCTTCGTCTCGTCGAGACGATCGATTTCGATATAAAAAACGTCTAAATCGGAGTTCGTATGCAAAAGTTAGAGCCAAAACAGTGTGCTGCATAAGTTTGCCCGGAAGTTCCGGGCAAAACTTCCGGGGAGGTTCCAGGCTAAACCGAAAGTTTGCACGCGGTGCACCCCGAAAACTGAAATTTTAACATTGTTTGCAGATTTGCGGGGCCGATTTCGACATCAAGATGACCTCGGATGAAAAAGTGATCAACCGAAATAGTATGCGAACTGCAGATTCAGTGCAAGAGGGCTACTTGATATAATTTCAGCCCAGAAGTTCCGGGCTGACCGGAAGTTCCAGCCCTCGTAGTCCGAGTTAGGTTATCTTTTGATGTTTTGGACGGGATTTGAGTCCTTTTCTTGTATGGAAAGTCCAGCCGCCTCATATATATGTAAGGGGTGACCGCCGATTGAATAACAACACACAATCGCAAAACACATCTACTTTTTACCCTAGTTTTACATCCCTCCTTTGTTCTTTCTTTCTTGTTCTTCGTTCGTTCTTCGTGTTGAAGGGCAGCGATCCTCAAAGCTCTAGGGGCAGGCGAACCGACCTAGGGCAGCCCATAGCCGCCGCACGTCCAGACGGGGTCCCTCCCGGGTGCGTGGGGTTTCGGGTCTTGAAAAGCACCCGCCGGATTGCTTGCATACCGCACTTCCGGACGGATCTCCTTCGGCGTGAGCTGCGGTGCATCACCCTCGGCGTTGGAGGTACACGGTGACTTGTTCGTGTGCGAACAGGTTGATGAAGATGATTCGCACTCATAACTCCTGATAGTTCTACTCGTCACACTCCGTTCAATCTATCGTGAGCAAGCAATAGTAACCACACATAAGCTATCACTCAGAAGATCAGGAAGAACGAAGAAGACAGTTCGGAAAACATCAAAACCAAGCAAATAACTCTTGCAACATAAAACAATTTCTAACAGTACCAAAATTATGTGAATTTGGCCTTATCAGAAAGTTTAGGTCAAGAGCTTCGATTTGCAAAAAGAATCAACTAAATCGGAGATACGAAACTCAAGTTATGTTCAAAAGAAGTTTGAATATGAATTTAAACAAATTTGAAAAGTTGAAAATTTCAAACAGTTGATGTGACAGGTTCACTGGATAGGTGAAAACAAGACGAAGCTATTGGTACTGGTTTATCTAATTTGGATAAAAGAGTGAAAAGTTATGGCTATTTGAAAAATCAGGGCCAAGCTGTTTTACGGAAAAAAATAGCTACGGCTAAGGTCTAATGTATAAATACGTAGACTAATTGATAATCTAATTATTCTATCGTATTAGTCTAGAAATAATAAACTATGGAAGTATAAAAACAAAGAAAGATACCTTTATAAGGCAGAGAAAAACGACTTAAAGAGAAGAGACAATTTCCGAAAGTCGCATAGGAGAGGAGAAATATATTTTTCTTAAATGAATCTAGTCAAACCAAAATATTGATTTAACCCGAATCAGATGATTTTTGGAGGCTCTATGGGTCTATATTTATAGGTGAAAAAGAGGTTTAAGGGTCAAAGACTAGGCAATGTGGTACTAAACGTAGACGAAAATATACGAAACAGAGAAGAAAAAGGCTCACGCCTCGCACAGGCCTAAAGGCCTCGACCGGCCGCGCGCGTACACGGGCTGCAGTTTCTTTTCTTTTTCGAAGTCTTTTTTTTTCTGAAGTTTGTTTAGAAAAACATTAATGAAAATAAAAAAACAAAATAAAACAAAAGAAAAACGGGCCGGCCTGCTGCTATGCTACGCATGTGGGCGGCGGGTAGTTCCAGGCGCACGCGTAGTTTTTTTCTTAATAGAAACAGAAAAGGAAAAACAGAATAACGAAAATAAAAATAAAATTATATATAGGCATATTATATATCAAAATTTTCAGTAAAAGATTTTCTACAACGTGAGAATTTTTGTGAAGTCATATAAAATCGAGAAAAATTCAAATAATTTAAAGAGTGCTGCTGCCCTACTAAAATCCAATAAAAATCATTTAAAAAACCAAAGTGATTTCAAATTTATTTTTCTCCAATTTTCAGATGTAGGGAATCATGTTACCCTAATTTCCATGTATTTTATTTTTGGAGAAAAATAATTTGAATAAAACTCAAATAACTCCAAATTGAAAATAATTTCAAAAGGACTTTAAATTTGATCTTTTTAAACTCCCAACTCATATTTCATATGTTTTGAAGAAGTCATTTTATCTTCTCTCATGAAAATCATTGAGTTGCTTGAAGTTTCTGAATTGGAAAAATATTTTCAAATCATTCAAATATTTTCATAAACCCTTTTCATTTAAATAAATGGAAGAAGTCATGTCATCTTCTCTCCAGGGTTTTGTGATGAAAAGAATTTGAATTCACGGAGATCATAAAAGCAAAAAATGAAAGTTTGGGAAAGTCCTTTTATTCCCTCTCATTTAACTTTCAAAAAGTTCAAATTCACTAACTTTCAGTCAATCAATCAAACAATCAATAAAATCTATCTATTTAATATAACACTCCAAAATTTAGAATTTTGGGATGTTATAATAGATCCCCTATACTTGTGGGTCATCATCTTGCTACTGTCGGATTTCGAGTTCCGGCAGACCCTTGAGGTTCGAACACTGGGTGTGCGCGGAGATTTCGCCTCCTACCTACCTGCACCCCTCCACCATGCTAGGATCTAAACCAAGGAAAGAACAACACAAGAGACACAGGGTTTATACTGGTTCGGGCCACCGTTGTGGTGTAATACCCTACTCCAGTGTGTCGTGTGGTGGATTGCCTCTTGGGCTGATGATGATGAACAATACAGGGAAGAACAGCCTCGCGAGGGTCTGTTCTTGGCAGGGGTGGTGAACTGCTGGGAGGAGTTCAGCCACCTTTCTCTCTCTCTCTCTGCTTCTAACCTCTCTAACAAGCCTCTTTCTTCCTCCTACCCAACCCCCTTGTTCTGTGGGTGGCTGGTCCTATTTATAGAGGCCCTGGACCTCTTCCCGAATATTGAGCGGGAAGGGAGCCAACAATGGTGGGCTAATTTGAAGGGGGACAGCAAGTATCAGCTATCCTGACAAAAGTAGTCTTCGCCTGCGCAAAGCTCTGGTGATGACGCCGTCTTGGGCTCCACGGTGACCTCCGTCTCGTAGTCCTCCTGGTCTTGGTCTCGTTGCACCGAAATGGCAACCTTTGCCTGACGCCTCGGTACTCCGCGGCTGCGCTTGCCTCCTTTGCACCAAAGAGGAAAGGAGGACACTGCGTGGGCTAGCACCCGCCTGGCGCCCTGGGTTGTCATGGCTTGCGTCACGGGCACCTCGCGAGGTACCCCGCCTTGATCTCTCCGCCTCCTCGCGAGCCAGCCTGACGAGGCCGTGCCCGAGGAAGCTCCGTGTCGTCCGCCTCGCGAGGGTCTTGAGTTTGTATTGGTGAAGATGGGCCGTGCTGGGCCCCCCTTTGAGCCACGCCACAGGCCGCAGGAAGGCAAGTCTGGGGACCCCCATTCTCAGAACGCCGACAGTAGCCCCCGGGCCCAAGGTGCGCCCTGACTTGGCTGTGCAGGGAGGCGGAAGGGCAAGAGTGAAGCACCGTGGGCCCTAACAGCCTGCGGCCTTGGGCGCCGCGTGGCAGTTGATTGGACGTGGGCGGCACTGTTCCCCCATGCCCTCCTTATTTTGCGCCTTGCTAGGCGGACGCGTAGTCGTACACAGCCGTTCCCCTTTTATCGCTCGAGCGCTTCCTGTCCTTCCTCCGCTCAAACCCTGGTTTATGTTTTCAATTCAATCTCGAATCCTCCCCCCTTTCCTATCGCCATGGCCCCGACGAAGAAGGGAAGAGGGAAGAATCCCGTGTCTCCGCCTCGCCCGCCGCCGTTGGCGGCTCCCGCTGAGGGCTTGGGTAAGGTCAGCTTGGCTCTGGTCACCATCTTCAATGAATGCGGGAGAACGACGGCCTGGCCCACGTCCCACTTCTCCATCGACAGGATAGTTACCGAGGTCCCATATTTTGCCTACGCCCTGTGGGCAGGTCTGGTTCCCCCCTTTTCTGATTTCTTCAATGCCGTGCTCTCCCACTATCAGATCCACATGATGCATCTAAGTCCTGGGTCCATCACCCTCCTTTCGGTCTTTGCCTTTGTTTGCGAAGCCATGGTGGGCATCCCTCCTTCGGTTGCCTTACTGCGCCACTTCTTCTCGCTGCATCTTGTCGACCCTACCCAATGCTGGGCGTGCGTGAGCTTCGTTGCCACGTCTGAGACTGCGGCCTCTGGGATTGACTTCAAGCTCCCCCTGCCCGCGGTTGGGTTCCGTGAGCAGTGGCTATATGTGGACGCATGGGTGCCCAGCCCCCTGCTATCGGAGCCGACCTCGCCTGCTGTCCCCAATACGAGCTGGGGCCAGGAGACGCTCGAGAGCCCCCGGCTCGTCTTCGTCTGGCGCCGCTTCACGCTCTTGAGGTCGCTTGGCGTGACAGTGCCCAAGGTGGTGAAGGAGTTTCTGCTATGCCGTGTTGCTCCCCTTCAACGCCACTCTCGCCGGATGTGGGCCTTCCGTGGGCGCGAGGATAGTATGAGGCTCGAGGAAGAGGACCTGGCTCCCGAGGTGCTGAAGACGGCGCTCTTGACCTTGGCCGGGGACCCCAACCCCGGCAGCGTCCGGCAGGGAGGGGCCTTGCTGTACCTCTGCCAGAGCAGGGTCGACTTCGTGAATCAGATGCCCGTCTTTGATGAGTGGGGGCTGTGCCCTGCCGGCCTCCAGGGACCTTGTGAGAATCCAGTGGTGGTGACTGCCTTTCCAATCGGCCAAGGCGGCTCTTCCCCAAGTGGTGGAGCAGGGAGGCACGAGGCGCCAGAGGCCGAGGGGGCTCCCGGCATGGTGACGGCACTGGGCGAGGCTCATGAGGAAGCAGTTATCGGGGCCCGTACCGCTGAGGCTGAGGGTGACAAACAGCTGCCCTCTGCGCCTGCGAATGGCGCCCTTGAGGCTCCAGCTGCTTCTCTTGGGGAGGCGATTGAAGGCGCACATCAGGCAGGCGCCCCTGACGCTGATCGTCTTGACACTCCATCTTCGTCGCAGGTCGATCCCTGCGCCCGACTCTTAGGCCGCTTCCGCGTGGACTTTGGGGCCCTCCAGAAGAGAAGGGAGGCCCTGGGCGACGGTTACCCTTGTCGCCTGCTGAAGCGCAGAAAGTACTTCGCCACTGATGAGTAACCCTTCTCCTTTCCCTGCTCCTGATCCTTATGTTGCTCTTACTGACTCTTGCTCCGCAGGCCCCTTCCAGCCGAGCTTGCTGAGACGGCTGAGGAGCCGTCCCCTTTGGCTTCGCCCCCCACCGTCCTCGAGCGTTCCAAGCAGCGGAGCCCTTGTGGTGAGGGCGATCGAAGAGGCGAACCATCCCGAGGCGTATCGTGGCCCCGCGCACCTCGCGATCCTCCTTCGCGAGCCTTCTCGTGGCATAGCCAACCTACCATGGACTTCTCGCCTGGTCGTGGACTGCGATTGGCTGAGGCGCTTCCTGCGCTCTTCTCCTGAGGTTGGGCTGGCCCTAGGCCGGGCTTCTGACGCGGTGTGCCTGGCCATCGCGAGGGTGCCAGCCCCCAGCCCGGAGGAGGAGTGCTGACTTGCAGCCCCCGGCGCTTGCTTGGGGCAGATGATGGTGTGGAAGACGTGCTTGAGCGCGCTCGGGAGCGTCGCGCTCTCCGCCAAGGATTCCTTCGAAGGGCGACTGACGCAGTGAGCCTGCTTGGTGAGGAGCTCGCTGATGAAGACGCACGCCTTGAGGCCGAGGGCCTGCGCCTGGCTACAGAGAGGCGCGAGCTGGAGGGCGCCATCGCCCTTGCGCGCCGTCAGCGCGACCTTGATGAAGCAGAGGACAAGGCGTCGTTGGTGGCCTCTCGGGAGGCCCGGTCTCGGGCTGCCGAGGAAGCTCGGGAAGCTGACCGGCGGCGAACGGCTGCGGAGGAGCGGGCTCGGGAGCTCCTGGCCTGGTGCCACTCGCTGGAGGAGCAGGTGGAGCTGCGCGAGGCAGCCCTCGCGTCGATGAAGGTGGCCTCAGGTGACTCGGCGGAGCTCCAGAAGCGTGAGGAGGCGCTGACGCTGGATGCCGCCGAACGTACCCGCGAGTATGAGCGTCTGGAGACGAGGGAGCACTTGGTGACGCAGGCGGAGGACGATGTCACTGCACAGGAAGCCCGTGTCCTGGAGGAGGTCGGGCGTCAGGTGGCGATGGCGCATTTGAACCTCGAGCACGAGTTCGAGGAGAAGCCGGGGTTGATCCGGGCCGAAGCCGAAGGCAGGACTGCTGCCCTGAGGGCCAAGCTGGAGGAGGTGACGCGGTGGGCCGATGCTTCCCGGGCCGCCCTTGAGGTGGTGCAAGGTGAGCTAACCACCTCCCAGGCCGAGGTGCTCCTTCTTCGCCAACAGGGGGAGGAGGCTGAGGCCGTCGTGCGCCAGAATGCGGACGAGATACGTCAGCAGCGACTCCTGGGGCATGAGCACGGCCCTATGCTCTCCACGCTCCGGGAGAGAGCCAACGCGGCCTTGGGCAACATCTGCGAGGAGGCCGTCGGCGAGCTGCACGCAGTCAACTATGCGGGCAATCTTCAGTTCTTCACTGGCGTGGTGACGCAGCTGGAGGCGCGGTCGATCAGGGCTGACAGGTTGGTGGAGGAGAGGAGCCGCGCCCTGCTGAGGCGCGCCTTTTCTCGCGTCTTCAGCCATCTCCGGAGCATGGATCCCCATTTCGATTTCGACGCCGCCATCGCCCCAGTCCCCCAGGCCGTCCGAGGTGAACTGGCGCACTGGGTGGAAGACAATGTGGAGGCTCTTATCAGGGCCTTCGCCTCGGACAACGACGACGCGATCGTGGCGGCCGACGAGGGCGGCGTGATGGGCGGCCTTGACGCCGCTAGTGGCAACGCGGGCAGCGATGGCGAGTTCAGCGACGCCAGCAACGGCCCCGATGGCGCTCCTGAGGACGCATTGGGAGATTCATCCGACTGATTGTGCATCGTTCCTGCTTACCCTGCATGAATAGAACTCAGGTTTTGGCCTGATAGCTGTGAGAGCATTTTGGAGGGGGAAACCCTCATGTAAAACTTGTGTTTATCGTATCAGTAGGAGCTACATTGCCCATGCGCCCACGCAAAGTGGTTGGCTTAAGCGACGCGCTGGCCGGCTAATTTACCTTTGTCCCGTGCTGGCCCTGGGGCAGCCCGTAGGAGGCTGTGGTGCCCTGAGTGTTTCCTGATTGAATCCGTTGGACCTGCAGTAAGACGCCCTCCCGAGAGGACGCGGTGGCGGCAGTCTGGGCTGCGCGCAAGCTAGGCCTGACCCGGCTCGCGAGGGGCTCACGAGGGGAGGCAGCTGAGGCGAAGTGGTAACCGAAACGCGAGAAATTGCTCGAACGAGACTAAGCACCCCTTCCCCGAACACATGCAAATCTCAAATTCGAATCCAACTTGAATCCAGCGGGGGAAAGTGACAACCAAAGGGAAGAGCAACGAAAGCAAACAAAATGCCGCGTTCGGCACCTAGTCTAGTCTTGGACGTCTTCTCGCCAGCGTAGAGCTAAGTGCTGCCACTGGGCGTGGGAGGGAGCCCCAGGGCCTGAGGCCGGCACCCCTGAGACTCCAGGGCGTGTACAGCCCCACTCATTATTACGTGAGAGTGTCATGGGGCGGCGAGCTTCACAGGCACTGGGCCTTCTTCACAGGTACTGGCCTTGCTTCATATCGCCAGATGAGGGCCCCGCCCTGCGCCACACTCTAGTGCCATCAGCAACGACCGGAAACCAGGACGCCGCCCGATGGGGTAGAGCGGTTGCCAGCGGTTCCCCCGACGACCACGGGTCCTCCGCCGGGGGCAGGCCCTGGGGCACCTCCCCAGCAGTGGGCCTACCTCCTGAGAATGCCTTGCTCCGAACGCCGCGGTGGTGATGTCGGATCCCTGCCCCTCTCCTGCAGCCCCCTGCGCCCTCCTCCCGAGGGGTAGGAGACTGTAGGAGCGGGGCAGCTGCTCGCTGTGGTAACCTGCACCTCCTGCGATCCATGGTTAGCGTATACCTGCCCCTGAAGAATTAGCGGTACCCGATAACCGTTGCCTCCAGCGTGGCCAGTGGGACCGTCCCGGGGCTCCTGGAAAGGCTCAGCTTCTAGTGCCTCGTCCCCCCAGCTTGGGCTGAGGAGCGAGCCTTGTCCGTTCTCGTGAGGGTGTCCTTGGTCCATCATGAGGGGCACGTATTCCTCCGGCGCCGTCATCCGAATGCACGCCGTAATGCCCCGCATGCCACGTGGTCCTGCCTGACGCGCCTACCGTGGGGTGGCAGCGCGGCCGCCCACTGAGGCTGCGGGTCGCGTTGAGTCCTTCCTCGCGGACCGGGGGCGGGGGCAGCGCCGCCGCCGGTCCGGCGCTGACAGCTTCGCTAGCGTCGGAGTAGCTTTGGGGCCCGCAGGCGCGCGCGGAGCCCCCGCGCGGGCCACCCTGGGCTTGAGATGGGAGCTGGGTGGAGAAGGGGTGAGCCCCCGAGGCGGCAAAGCCCAGGAGCTCTGCCACTCGCTCCAGCAGCATGTCGTGGCCGCCCTCCAGCAGTCTTCACTGCAGCTGCTCTTGGGCCACCGTGAGCGTGGCCCTCGAGTTCGCCTGCTCCCGGCGGGTGTACGGTGTCGTGGTCGCGGCGTGATTGGAGGCCCTTGCTGCCGACCGCGCCTGCCGCGGTGTGAGAGCTGTCGAAGCCTGTCCGCGTCGCCCGCGGCCCGCAACGCCCTGCGGACCGCGAGCTACCTGGGGCACGGGGTCGCCTGAGGCGAGCGGCTCTGCGCGGGCGGGCCACGCCGCCCATGGGTCTGGGTTGCCCTCCTGGTCGCCGGGCATGGTAATGACGACGCGACAGGGCACGGAGCGGTGGAAGACGAATTCCGGCGCACCCCTACCTGGCGCGCCAAATGTCGGATTTCGGGTTCCGGCAGACCCTTGAGGTTCGAACACTGGGGTGCGCGTGGAGATTTTGCCTCCTACCTACCTGCACCACTCCGCCATGCTAGGATCTAAACTAAGGAAAGAACAACACAAGAGACACACGGTTTATATTGGTTCGGGCCACCGTTGTGGTGTAATACCCTACTCCAGTGTGTGGTGTGGTGGATTGCCTCTTGGGCTGATGATGATGAACAATACAGGGAAGAACAGCCTCGCGAGGGTCTGTTATTGGCAGGGGCGGTGAACTGCTGGGAGGAGTTCAGCCACCTTTCTCTCTCTCTCTCTCTCTCTGCTTCTAACCTCTCTAACGAGCCTCTTTCTTCCTCCTACCCAACCCCCTTGCTCTGTGGGTGGCTGGTCCTATTTATAGAGGCCCTGGTCCTCTTCCCAAATATTGAGCGGGAAGGGAGCCAACAATGGCGGGCTAATTTGAAGGGGGACATCAAGTATCAGCTATCTGACAAAACTAGTCTTCGCCTGCGCAAAGCTCTGGTGATGACGCCGTCTTGGGCTCCACGGTGACCTCCGTCTCGTAGTCCTCCTAGTCTTGGTCTCATTGCACCGAAATGGCAACCTTTGCCTGACGCCTCGGTACTCCGCGGCTGCGCTTGCCTCCTTTGCACCAAAGAGGAAAGGAGGACGATGCACGGGCTGGCACCCGCCTGGCGCCCTGGGTCGTCATGGCTTGCGTCACGGCCACCTCGCGAGGTACCCCGCCTTGATCTCCCCGCCTCCTCGCGAGCCAGCCTGACGAGGCCGTGCATGAGGAAGCTCCGTGTCGTCCGCCTCGCGAGGCTTGGCCCCTCGCGAGGGTCTTGAGTTTGTATTGGTGAAGATGGGCCGTGCTGGGCCCCCCTTTGAGCCACGCCGCAGGCCGCAGGCAGGCAAGTCTGGGGACCCCCGTTCCCAGAACGCCGACAGCTACAAGAATTTGACTTACATATTGTTGATAGAAAGGGAGCTGAGAACCCCGTTGCAGACAACTTATCTAGGTTAGAAAATGTGCTTGATGACCCACTACCTATTGATGATAGCTTTCCTAATGAGCAATTAAATGTCATAAATGCTTCTCATACTACTCCATGGTATGCTGATTAGGCTAATTACATTGTTGCTAAGTTTATACCACCTAGTTTCACATACCAGCAAAAGAAAAAGTTCTTCTATGATTTGAGGAATTACTTTTGGGATGACCCACATATTTATAAAGAAGGAGTAGATGGTGTTATTAGACGTTGTGTACCTGAGCATGAACAGGAACAGATCCTACGCAAGTGTCACTCCGAAGCTTATGGAGAACACCATGCTGGAGATAGAACTGCACATAAGGTATTGCAATCTGGTTTTTATTGGCCTACTCTCTTCAAGGATGCCCGTAAGTTTGTCTTATCTTGTGATGAATGTCAAAGAATTGGTAATATTAGTAGACGTAAAGAAATTCCTATGAACTATTCACTCGTTATCGAACCATTTGATGTTTGGGGCTTTGACTATATGGGACCCTTTCCTTCCTCTAATGGATATACACATATCTTAGTTGATGTTGATTACGTTACTAAGTGGGTAGAAGCTATTCCAACTAGTAGTGTTGATCATAACACTTCTATTAGAATGCTTAAAGAAGTTATTTTTCCAAGATTTGGAGTCCCTAGATATTTAATGACTGATGGTGGTTCACATTTCATTCATGGTGCTTTCCGTAAAATGCTTGCTAAATATGATGTTAATCATAGAATTGCATCTCCTTACCATCCTCAGTCTAGTGGTCAAGTAGAATTGAGTAATAGAGAGCTCAAATTAATTTTGCAAAAGGCTGTTAATAGATCTAGAAAAAATTGGTCCAAGAAACTTGATGATGCATTATCGGCCTATAGAACTGCATATAAAAATCCTATGGGCATGTCTCCATATAAAATGGTTTATGGAAAAGCATGCCACTTACCTCTCGAACTAGAACACAAGGCATATTGTGCTATTAAAGAACTCAATTATGATTTCAAACTTGCCGGTGAGAAGAGGTTATTTGATATTAGCTCACTTGATGAATGGAGAACCCAAGCCTACGAAAATGCCAAGTTGTTTAAAGAAAAAGTTAAAAGATGGCATGACAAAAGAATAAAAAAGCGTGAGTTTAACGTAGGTGATTATGTATTGCTATACAACTCTCGTTTAAGATTTTTTGCAGGAAAACTTCTCTCTAAATGGGAAGGTCCTTATGTTATCGAGGAGGTCTATCGTTCCGGTGCCATAAAAATCAACAACTTCGAAGGCACAAATCCGAATGTGGTGAATGGTCAAAGAATCAAACATTATATCTCAGGTAATCCCATAAATGTTGAAACCAATATTATTGAAACCGTAACCCCGGAGGAATACATAAGGGACGCTTTCCGGAACGTTGCAGACTCCGAAAAGGAATAGGTATGTGGTACGGTAAGTAAACCAACTCCAAAACAGTTTTTAAGGCAATATTTCTCCGTTTTGGAATATTTAGAAAAATAGCAAAATAAGTAGCAGTCCGGGAAGGACACGAGGGCTCCACGAGGGTGGAGGGCGCGCCCCCCTACCTCGTGGGCACCTCGTGTGCTCTCCGGACTCCGTTTTCGTACACGTTACGTATTTTGGTCGGTAAAAATTCATTATATAATCTCCCGGAGGTTTTGACTCCCGTATCACGCAATTATCCTCTGCTTTGTATTTTGAGCTGTTGCTGCTGCAGATTAGAGCAAGATGTCTTCACAAGAGTCAGTCGGGGAGAGCCGGGTGTCTCACCCGGGACCGAGATCAATGAAAAACAACAATGTTGACCTCTTTGGGACAGCAATAGAGGAAGAGATGGAGGCCGAATTGAAGAGGATAGATGCCATGGAAGAGGATCAAGAAGTCACTTCCCGCTTCCGAGCTGGATTCACAATGGGAGAACTGCAGAGCTCGGCTATTCCAAACTCGGTTATCCCTTCCAATGTTAGATTTCTTTCTTATGAGAATATGAAAAAGAGTGTCACTGGTTCTGCCGCAGCTATGCAGCACCCTTGGTTGCAGGGAGCTTTGGCTGTTATAGGAAAACTCCGAAAGGAAATAATGGACCTCAAGCAGCAAGTCAATAAGCTCGAGGAGGAGAATCGTATCCTGAGGGGCATCATCGCCAAGAACATCACATCACCACCCACGAAAAGAGAGACATAATCACCTGGGTATGGGCACTCCCCTTGGCAACTGCCAAGCTTGGGGGAGTGCCCTGGTATCGTATCACCATCACTTTTATCTTTACCATTTTTCTTAGTTCGATCCTTTTGGTAATATCTTGATCTAGTAGAATAAAAGTTCTTAGTATGATCTAGTCTTGAGTTTTGCTTTATAATCCTTCTATGTAATCGAGTCCGTGAGCTATATAATAAAGATTAGTGTTGAGTCAAGGGATTGATTATTTTTCCATGATCCTAAGTGAATAAAAGAAAAAAGAGAAAGAAATAAAAAGAAACAAAGAGATTATATGGATCTCATGGAGAGTAATGAGCTCACATAGAAAAAGTGTGATGAATAAGAGTTGTTGAGAGTTGACAAACATAGTTTTGGTCATCGTTGCAATTAATAGGAAGTAATAAAGAAAGAGAGGTCTTCACATATTGATATACTATCTTGGACATCTTTTATGACTGTGAGCACTCATTAAAATATGACATGCTAAAAGAGTTGAAGTTGGACAAAGAAGACAACATAATGGGTTATGTTTTCTTACATTTGAGATAAATTATATTGTTATGGATCATCCAACATGGTTGAGTTTGCCTTTCCCCCTCGTGCTAGCTAAATTCATCGCACCAAGTAGAGATACTACTTGTGCTTCCAAATACCCTTAAACCAGTTTTGCCATGAGAGTCCACTATACCTACCTATGGATTGAGTAAGATCCTCTAAGTAAGTTGTCATCGGTGCAAGCAATAAAAATTGCTCTCTAAATATGTATGACTTATTAGTGTGGGAGAAATAAGCTTTATACGATCGTGTGATATGGAAGAAATAAAAGCGACAGACTGCATAATAAAGGTCCATATTACAAGTGGCAATATAAGGTGACATTCTTTCGCATTAAGATTTTGTGCATCCAACTATAAAAGCGCATGACAACCTCTGCTTCCCTCTGCAAAGGGCCTATCTTTTACTTTTATCTCCTACCCTGCATAAGAGCCATGGTGATCTTCACCTTTCCTTTTTACATTTTATTCCCTTGGCAAGCACAGTATGTTGGAAAGATCCTGGAATATATGGCTAATTGGATGTGAGTTTTCATGAACTATTAGTGTTGACATTACCCTTGAGGTAAAACGTTGGGAGGCAAAACTATAAGCCCCTATCTTTCTCTGTGTTCGATTAAAACTCCATACCCATAAGTATTGCGTGAGTGTTAGCAATTGTGAAAGACTATATGATAGTTGAGTATGTGGACTTGCTTGAAAGCTCTTATATGTTGACTCTTTCCTATCTTATGATAAATTGCAATTGCTCCAATGACCGAGACTATAGTTTGTTAGTTTTCAATGAAGTTTACGATTCATACTTGAAATTGTGATTGAATTATTACTCTAGCATAAGAAATCATATGACAAGAATTATATAAGTTGTTGTTCTAAGAATGATCATGATGGCCTCATGTACATATTTTATTTTTATCGACACCTCTATCTCTAAACATGTGGACATATTTTTCGATTTCGGCTTTTCGCTTAAGGACAAGCGAGGTCTAAACTTGGGGGAGTTGATACGTCCATTTTGCATCATGCTTTTATATCGATATTTATTGCATCATGGGCGGTTGTTACACATTATGTCACAATACTTATGCCTATTCTCTCTTATTTTACAAGGTTTACATAAAGAGGGAGAATGCCGGCAGCTGGGATTCTAGGCTGAAAAGGAGCAAATATTAGAGACCTATTCTACACAGCTCCAAAAGTCCTGAAACTTCACGAAAGACGTTTTCAGAATATATAAAAAATACTCGGTGGAAGAAATTCACCAGTGGGGCCACACCCTGCCCACGAGGGTGGGGGCGCGCCCTACCCCCTGGGCGCCCCCTACCTCGTGGCCCCCCGGTGGCCCTCGGGTGGCCATCTTTTTCTATATGAAGTCTGTCGATGGGAAAAAAATCACAAGCCATCTTCTCGGACGAAACTCCGCCGCCGCGAGGCGGAACCTTGGCGGAACCAATCTAGAGCTCTGGCGGAGCTGTTCTGCCAGGGAAACTTCCCTCCCGGAGGGGGAAATCATCGCCATCGTCATCACCAACGCTCCTCTCATCGGGAGAGGGCAGTCTCCATCAACATCTTCATCAGCACCATCTCCTCTCAAAACCCTAGTTCATCTCTGTATCCAATTCTTGTCTCCAAGTCCGGTATTGGTGCTAGTAGGTTGCTAGTAGTGTTAATTACTCCTTGTAGTTGATGCTAGTTGGTTTAATTGGTGGAAGATCATATGTTCAGATCCTATATGCATATTAATACCCCTCTGATTATGAACATGTTTATGCTTTGTGAGTAGTTACTTTTGTTCCTGAGGACATGGGAGAAGTCTTGCTATTAGTAGTCATGTGAATTTGGTATTCGTTCGATATTTTGATGAGATGTATGTTGTCTCTCCTCTAGTGGTGTTATGTGAACGTCGACTACATGAAACTTCACCATTGTTTGGGCCTAGAGGAAGGCATTGGGGAGTAATAAGTAGATGATGGGTTGCTAGAGTGACAGAAGCTTAAACCCTAGTTTATGCGTTGCTTTGTAAGGGGCTGATTTGGATCCATATGTTTCATGCTATGGTTAGGTTTACCTTAATACTTTTGTTGTAGTTGCGGATGCTTGCAATAGAGGTTAATCATAAGTGGGATGCTTGTCCAAGTAAGGGCAGTACCCAAGCACCGGTCCACCCACATACCAAATTATCAAAGTACCGAACGCGAATCATATGAGCATGATGAAAACTAGCTTGACGATATTCCCATGTGTCATCGGGAGCGCTTTTCTCTATATAAGAGTTTGTCCAGGCTTGTCCTTTGCTACAAAAAGGATTGGGCCACCTTGCTGCACCTTATTTACTTTTGTTACTTGTTGCTCATTACAAATTATCCTATCACAAAACTATCTGTTACCACTTATTTCAGTACTTGCAGAGAATACCTTGCTGGAAACTGCTTATCATTTCCTTCTGCTCCTCGTTGGATTCGACACTCTTACTTATCGAAAGGACTACGATAGATCCCCTATACTTGTGGGTCATCAGTAATATGGATATAAGATCGATTACATGACCCGGTGTCAACAACAATTATGACCCGACAGCGTCTGTTTTATAACCCGGCAAATTTGATAATAATAAACTGGCAAGTTTTACATCTTCAAGCCGGCTGAAAGTCAGATGAGTATTTCAATACCAACATTTTTTAATCCGGTGCTTTGGAAGCCGGTTCAAGTGGATTATTTCTTACAATATTTCTCTACAAGAGACCAACGTCAGCAAATTGACTCTAAAGCTGGCTTATTGATAGGATTTCTCAAGAAAAGTATCTGGATTTTTTGCATTCACAAAGTTTGAACGTATCTACTAAAGGAGATTTGCTATGAGTTCATGGGCATGTATTAAGAAGGAAATGAAAATGACTTAAAGATGATCAGGTGCCGGTTTACAAGAATTTTTAACCCGGAGTATGACTTGTCAAGGTTGTTCTTGTGTTTGTTTTACAGGATCAGTTTAACATGGATAAATCCATATTAAACTGGGGGCTAATGTCGGGGATATACCCCGCGTATGATCCGGCCGGAAATATGACCCGGCCGGACTTGGCGGTTTACTTGAGACCCGGCTGACACTTGCGATTCACTGGCAACCCACCCTGACTTGGCGGGTTACAAGCAACCCACCTGAACTTTATGACTCACTGGTGATCCGACGGGCGGGTCAGACAGATGACAAGGCCCAAGGCCTAGAAGGCCGGTTCATGTTAATGGTGGGCCAGTTTATGAGGAAAGCACAAGGAATATTCCTTCAACATATATAAGGAGGGACAGGGCTCCCAAAGGGGGACAGAAAAGAATAGCTAAGGCTGACACAACCAGAGCATGTAGGGCTATTCTGAATGATGTTTCCCGGGGCCCGAAGCTGTCTAAATCCTTGCCTTGTGTGATGATCCGCCTCGCGTCTCTCATCCCGATCAACCCCTCTCAAGCTACCACATAGATGCGTTGGCCTCACGACTAAGTCCTCACACTAGGACATCTGCCATGACAATTCCACGACAAAGGGGAAACCAAAGAAAATCATAAAAGCAATACCAAGTTTTTACTATAAGTGAAACCAACTATAAGAATAGTTTTCTACTATCAAAACTTTATTTAACAGAACTAAAATAAGGTTTTTGTTAAACAACATAAAATAAAACAACAAACTATTTTTATGCAAAAAGAATCGCATTAAAAGCTATTATAAAACTCCTTTTATGCCTAAAAAAGTTTCTAGTAAGAAAAAGAAATAAAGGACTAAAACTTTTTTCCTACAAATAAAAGTTCCACTATTAATTCTACAGAAACTAATCTGAACAAAACAAAAATAACAACATGAACTAATTTAAAACAAAAGAAATAGTGCAAAAGTCAATAAATAACAAAACATTACTATTTTCTATGATAAACTGATTTTAATTATTTATAAAATTCCCAAACTAATCCTACTGATAGCTAATTTCACAAGAAAATAGTAGCAAAAAGAATCGCCTAAAAATATTAATCCTTTCTCTAGTTATTGCAAGTTTGGTGATCTGAACAAAATTCATATGAAACAATTTTCAAAACTTCAAACCTGAACAAAAATTATATCTACAGAAACTTTAGGAAATTTCCAAACTAGAGAAAAAAGAATCAGTAGAAAATATTAAATATCCTAAGAGAAATTGATTTTACAAAACTGAAACTTTTCTGTCTTAAAAATAGAAATGGAAAAGGAACTAAAAAAACATAGACGCTACTGGGCCTAGGGTGTGAGCGATCTGAAACTAAACAGCGCTCTGGCGCAACTTAACAGAACCCGCACATGCGAACAACTAAAAGAAAACCGATCTATCCGGTCTAGACTATTCATAACTTAACCCAAGTAAACCGATCTAATAAAGAAAACCATACCCCTTGGCTAGATCTAATCTGGAGCATTGGATGTTGATCTAACAAATGAAGGGGGAGGTGGCTTACATCGACGTTGAAAACGTACAGAGGCCACGGAGCAGCGGTCGGCGTTGAGCGGTCCGGCGATTCCGGGGTCGCGGGCGTCGGCAGAGGGGTTGGTGAGATGCGGTGGCGCGAGGGGGTCGTCGGGGTGATGTTGGAGAGTGTTGGTGGCAGCTATCGTGAGCGCAACAAGCTCGAGAACCTCCGGTTATCTCCCCGTGCTCCGACGATGCGGACGAGCTCGTTGACGAAGCTGGAGCAAACAAACAAGGATGGAACGTTGTCAAAACGATGGGCCACGGCGAGGGCAAGCGATTTGGTGAAAGAAGAAGTCGCGGAGGGCTCACCGGTGAAGAAAAATGATGGTGAACTGCGGTGGCTGGGGCGAGATCGGAACGGAGATGGCGGCGGACGTGGGAGGTTTTTGCGAGGGTTTTTGAAGGGGGTCGTGAGAGTAGGGGAGAGGGATTATATAGGACACGTTTTCTTGGGGAAAAGGTTGCTCCTGACAGGGTTTTGCGAGGGCACGGACGCGGCCGTGCACGAGGCGGCAAGCGAATTACGCGTGCGGGAGTATCAGGAGGAAGAGATGATGCGGTGGGGTCTAGCGACCAGAGGAAAATAAATAAAGAAAGAGAGAGAAAAAATGAGAGAGGGGGCGTTACGTGAGGCAGAGGGATCCAGGCGAACGAGCGAAGGCAGCGTGGGAAGCGGCCTGCGCGGGCGGCTGGGCCAGCTGGGCTGCGCCTGGCCTGGCCATGCGTTGACGTTTTTTTACAAGAAGAAAATTAAAGTATGGAGAAAATAAAATTAGTTTTGTATAGGACATATATATATATATATAATCAGAAAAATAAAACGTATAAGATGAACTATTTTCCAGAGGCAAAATAGAAACTTTATAAAAAATATTTTTTTTGAAAATTCCAAATAAAACTCAAATTTGAATTTAGAACTTTTGGCAATGTTCTCTTCTGACATTTTTGGAGTGTCATTTTAGCTCCTCTCATACTTTTGCACAAGTATTTGTTAGGGACTTTAGAAATAAAATTTCAAATGCCAATTTGAATTCAAAGTTAAATAAAACTCAAATGCCTCTGAAATTTTCAAATGCCACTTAATTCAAACAAAATGCATAGATGCTTAGCTAATAATTGTAAAACATTCCAAAATGAAAATTTGGGATGTTACATATTTCTCTTGAGAAATGAATATGCCATTGGGTTGTTGAAGAATTTGCAGACCAAGGAGGAATTTCAAGTCTCCCATCATAGACATATCATATTCTTCATGCATCATATATGCAAATACGTCATTGTGTATCGCTTGTTAGTGCAACCAAAGATAATATCATCAACATATATTTGGCACATGAACAGTTCACCATCATAAGATTTTGTGAAAAGATTTGGGTCAAGTGAACCGGTTTTGAAGCCCCTTTTCTCCAGGAACTCCTTCAATGTGTCGTACCAAGCCCTCGGGGCTTGCTTGAGGCCATAGAGAGCCTTGTTGAGTGATACGTCTCCAACGTATCTATAATTTTTGATTGTTTCATGCTCTTATATTATCTGTTTTGGATGTTTAATGGGCTTTAATATGATATTATTTTTGGGACTAACCTATTAACCGGAGGCCCAGTGCCTATTTCTGTTTTTTTTGCCTATTTTAGAGTTTTGCAGAAAAGGAATACCAAATGGAATACAAATGGAATGAAACCTTCACTATGATATTTCTTGGACCGAAAGCAAACCTGAAGACTTGGAGTTGAAGTCTGGAACGCCACAAGGCGGCCACGAGGCAGGAGGGCGCACCTAGGGGGGTAGGCGTTCCCCCACCCTCGTGGGCCCCTCATAGATCAACCGACGTACTTCTTTCACCTATATATACTGTTATACCCTAGAAACATCAGGGGGAGCCACGAAACCACTTTACCACCGCCGCAACCTTCTTTACCCGTGAGATCCCATCTTGGGGCCATTTCCGGCGATCTGCCGGAGGGGTAATCGATCACGGAGGGCTTCTACATCAACACCATAGCCTCTCCGATGAAGCGTGAGTAGTTTACCAAGACCTTCTGGTCCATAGTTATTAGCTAGATGGCTTCTTCTCTCTCTTTAATATTCAATACAAAGTTCTCCTCGATGTTCTTGGAGATCTATTCGATTTAATACTCTTTTGCGGTGTGTTTGCCGAGATCCGATGAATTGTGGATTTATGAACTTGATTATCTATGAATATTATTTGGTTCTTCTCTGAATTCTTATATGCATGATTTGATATCTTTGCAAGTCTCTTCGAATTATCGGTTTAGTTTGGCCTACTAGATTGATCTTTCTTGCAATGGGAGAAGTGCTTAGCTTTGGGTTCAATCTTGCGGTATCCTTTCCTAGTGACATTAGGGGCAGCAAGGCACGTATTGTATTGTTGCCATCGAGGATAAAAAGATGGGGTTTATATCATATTGTTTGAGTTTATCCCTCTACATCATGTCATCTTGCTTAATGTGTTACTCTGTTCTTATGAACTTAATACTCTAGATGCATGCTGGATAGCAGTCGATGTGTGTAGTAATAGTAGTAGATGCAGAATCATTTTGGTCTACTTGACACGGACGTGATGCCTATATTCATGATCATTGCCTTAGATATCTTCATAACTATGCACTTTTCTATCAATTGCTCGGCAATAATTTGTTCACCCACCATAATATATGCTATCTTGAGAGAAGCCACTAGTGAAACCTATAGCCCCCGGTTCTCTTTCTTATTATATTGCATCTCTTTTATTTACATCACATCTCGTTTACTATTTTGCAATCTTTACTTTCCAATATATACAACAAAAATACCAAAAATATTTACTTTACTATCTTTATCAGATCTCACTTTTGCGAGTGACGGTGAAGGGATTGACAACCCCTTTATTGCGTTGGTTGCAAGGTTCTTGATTGTTTGTGCAGGTACTAGGTGACTTGTGCGTTGTCTCCTACTAGATTGATACCTTGGTTCTCAAAAACTGAGGGAAATACTTACGCTACTTTGCTGCATCACCCTTTCCTCTTCAAGGGAAAACCAACGCATGCTCAAGAGGTAGCAAGAAGGATTTCTGGCACCGTTGCCGGGGAGATCTACGCCAAGTCAAGACTTACCAAGTACCCATCATAAACTCTTCTCCCTCGCATTACATTATTTGCCATTTGCCTCTTGTTTTCCTCTCCCCCACTTCTAAAATGATTTTTGAAAAGATTCTCCTTTTCTCCGCCTCTCTTTCGTTCGTCTTTTTCGTTTGCCCTTATGTCTTACTTGGATTCTTTGCTCGTTTGCTTGGTATAATTGTGTGTTTATTGCAAATCAGAACCAAAACTAATGGATTCTCATCCACTTGCTAATCTTTTTAAGAGATCCAATTATGATGAACCAATTGCTAGTGAGTTGAGTGCACTAGATTATCTTTATGAGGTTTTGCTTGAAATTAGTGAATCTGAAAACTTTGATGAAGCTTTGAAAGAAGAAAATTATAAAGTGATTCACGATAGCCCCTTGAATGAAAAGCATGATTGCAATGATGCTATTATAAATTCTATTAATGTCAATTGTGTTAATGATATGCAAAACCCTAAGCTTGGGGATGCTAGTTTTGCTATGTCCACTACTTGTTGCAATGATCATGACTGGGGTGATTCTTCTTATGATCTCAAAATTTTATTTAAGCCCCATGATGAATATGAGATTTATAATAATGTTTGACATAATATTGAAAGTGGGTTTGGAAGAGTGTCAACTTTAGATCCCACATATTTGGATAATGTTCAGTCTGATGAAGTTTTTGATAAAAGTGGGTTCAAAGAGGTCATGACTTTTTTTTATGATAATCCCACTATTTTGGAAGAGTGTCAACTTTGCATGCATGTGGATCATGAAGAGAAAATTTTATGTGATAGCTATATTGTTGAATTTGATTATGATCCTACATGTAATTATTATGAGAGAGGAAAATATGGTTGTAGAAATTTTCATGTCACTAAATTACCTCTCGTTATGTTGAGATTGCTATTGTTTCTTTATCCTTCCTTGCATATGCTAGTTTTTTCTTGTTTTGATAATTTGTTTGCTTATATAATGCCTATGCATAGGAAGTATGTTAGACTTAGATGTGTTTGTCACATGTTTTATGATGCTCTCTTTGTGCTTCAATTCTTGTCTTTCGTGTGAGCATCATTGAAATCTCAATGCCTAGCTAAAAGGCGTTAAACAATAGCGCTTGCTGGGAGGCAACCCAATTTTACTTTCGTTCTTTGATTTTTGTTCGTGTTTAGTAATAAATAATTCATCTAGCCTCTGTTATGACTGTGTTTTTATGTTTTAATTAGTGTTTGTGCCAAGTAAAGCCTTTAGGATGTTCTTGGGTGATTATTGTTTGATCTTGCTGATAAAAATAGAAAGTATGCGTTCACGAAAATAATTTCATTTTTACCAGAGAGCGATAAAATACCAATTCCAACTGTAGTAGATCAATATAAAAATTGTCCTGGCCATCCTAATTTTTCATAATTTTTGGAGTTACAGAAGTATTCTAAACATCCATATTGCTACAGACTGTTCTGTTTTGACAGATTCTGTTTTTCGTGTGTTGTTTACTTATTTTAATGAATCTATGAGTAGTATCGGGGGGGGGGGGTATGAACCACAGAGAAGTTGGAATACAGTAGGTTTAACACCAATATAAATAAAGACTGAGTTCATTACAGTACCTTAAAGTGGTGGTTTATTTTCTTATACTAACGGAGCTCATGAGATTTTCTGTTGAAGTTTTGTGTTGTGAAGTTTTCAAGTTTTTGGGTAAAGATTTGATGGATTTTGGAATAAGGAGTGGCAAGAGCCTAAGCTTGGGGATGCCCAAGGCACTCCAAGGTAAAATTCAAGGACAACCAAAAGCCTAAGCTTGGGGATGCCCCGGAAGGCATCCCCTCTTTCATCTTCGTCTATCGATAACTTTACTTGAGGCTATATTTTTATTCACCAAATGATATGTTTTTTGCTTGGAGTGTCTTGTATGATTTGAGTCTTTTCTTTTTAGTTTACCACAATCATCCTTGTTGTACACACCTTTTGGGAGAGACACGCATGAATCGGAATTTATTAGAATACTCTATGTGCTTCACTTATATCTTTTTAGAGCACGGTGGTGGTTTTATTTTATAGAAATTATTGATCTCTCATGCTTAACTTATATCATTTTGATAGTCTTTTAGAACATCATGGTAATTTTCTTTGGCTATAAAACTAGTCCTAATATGATGGGCATCCAAGATAGGTATAATAAAAACTTTGATATAAAGTGCGTTGAATACTATGAGAAGTTTCATGCTTGATGATTGTTTTGAGACATGAGGATGGTGATATTAGAGTCATGCTATTAAATTAATTGTGAATTTTAGAAATACTTGTGTTGAGGTTTGAAAGTCCCGTAGCATGCACGCATGGTAACCGTCGTGTAACAAATTTGAAGCATGAGGTATTTATTTGATTGTCTACCTTATGAGTGGCGATCGGGGACGAGCGATGATCTTTTCCTACCAATCTATCCCCCTAGGAGCATGTGCGTAGTGCTTGGTTTTTGATGACTTGTAGATTTTTTCAATAAGTATGTGAGTTCTTTATGACTAATGTTATGTCCATGGATTATACGCACTCTCACCCTTCCACCATTGCTAGCCTCTCTAGTACCGCGCAACTTTCGTCCGTACCATAGACCCACCATTTACCTTCCTCAAAACAACCACCATACCTAAATATTATGGCATTTCCATAGCCATTCCGAGATATATTGCCATGCAACTTTCCACCGTTCCGTTTATTATGACACGCTCCATCATTGTCATATTGCTTTGCATGATCATGTAGTTGACATTGTATTTGTGGCAAAGCCACCATTCATAATTTTTTCATACATGTCACTCTTGATTCATTGCACATCCCGGTACACCGTCGGAGGCACGCATATAGAGTCATATTTTTTGTTCTAAGTATCGAGTTGTAATCTTTGAGTTGTAAATAAATAGAAGTGTGATGATCATCATTATTAGAGCATTGTCCCATGCGAGGAAACATAAAAAGAGAGAAAAAGAGGACAAAGAAGCCAAACAAAAAAAGAGAGAAAAAGAGAGAAGGGACAATGCTACTATCCTTTTTTCCACACTTGTGCTTCAAAGTAGCACCATGATCTTCATGATAGAGAGTCTCTTATTTTGTCACTTTCATATACTAGTGGGAAATTTTCATTATAGAACTTGGCTTGTATATTCCAATGATGGGCTTCCTCAAATGCCCTAGGTCTTTGTGAGCAAGCAAGTTGGATGCACACCCACTTAGTTTCTTTTGTTGAGCTTTCATACAGTTATAGCTCTAGTGCATTCGTTGCATAGGAATCCCTACTCACTCACATTGATATCTATTGATGGGCATCTCCATAGCCCATTGATACGCCTAGTTGATGTGAGACCATCTTCCTCCTTTTTGTCTTCTCCACAACCACCACTCTATTCCACCTATAGTGCTATGTCCATGGCTCACGCACATGCATTGCATGAAAGTTGAAAAAGTTTGAGGATACTAAAGTATGAAACAATTGCTTGGCTTGTCATTGGGGTTGTGCATGATTTGAATATTTTGTGTGACGAAGATGGAGCATAACCAAACTATATGATTTTGTAGGGATGAACTTTCTTTGGTCATGTTATTTTGGGAAGACATAATTACTTTGTTAGTATGCTTGAAGTATTATTATTTTTATGTCAATATTAAACTTTTGTCTTGAATCTTTCAGATCTGAACATTCATGCCACAATAAATAAAATTACATTGATAAATATGTTAGGAAGCATTCCACATCAAAAATTCTATTTTTATCATTTACCTACTCGAGGACGAGCAGGAATTAAGCTTGGGGATGCTTGATACGTCTCCAACGTATCTATAATTTTTGATTGTTGCATGCTATTATATTATCTGTTTTATATGTTTAATGGGCTTTAATATGCTCTTTTATATTATTTTTGGGACTAACGTATTAACTAGAGGCCCAGTGCCAATTTCTATTTTTTTTCCTATTTTGAGTTTTGCAGAAAAGGAATACCAAACAGAATCCAAACGGAATGAAACCTTCGCGGTGATCTTCCTTGGACCAAAAGCAAACCAGAAGACTTGGAGTTGAAGTCTGGAACGCCACGAGGCAGGAGGGCGCGCCCAAGGGGGGTAGGCGCGCCCCCACCCTCGTGGGCCTCTCGTAGCTCCACCGACGTACTTCTTTCGCCTATATATACTCTTATACCCTAGAAACATCAGGGGGAGCCACGAAACCACTTTTCCACCGCCGCAACCTTCTATACCCGTGAGATCCCATCTGGGGGCCTTTTCCGGCGATCTACCGGAGGGGGAATCGATCACGGAGAGCTTCTATATCAACACCATAGCCTCTCTGATGAAGCATGAGTAGTTTACCACAGACCTTCGGGTCCATAGTTGTTAGCTAGATGGCTTCTTCTCTCTCTTTGATCTTCAATACAAAGTTCTCCTTGATGTTCTTGGAGATTTATTCGATGTAATACTATTTTGCGGTGTGTTTGCCGAGATCCTATGAATTGTGGATTTACGAACTTGCTTATCTATGAATATTATTCGGTTCTTCTCTAAATTCGTATATGCATGATTTGATATCTTTGCAAGTCTCTTCGAATTATTGGTTTAGTTTGGCCTACTAGATTGATCTTTCCTGCAATGGGAGAAGTGCTTAGCTTTGGGTTCAATCTTGCGGTGTCCTTTCCTAGTGACAGTAGGGGCAGCAAGGCACGTATTGTATTGTTGCCATCGAGGATAAAAAGATGGGGTTTATATCATATTGTTTGAGTTTATCCCTCTACATCATGTCATCTTGCTTAATGCGTTGCTCTGTTCTTATGAACTTAATACTCTAGATGCATGCTGGATAGTGATCGATGTGTGGAGTAATAGTAGTAGATGCAGAATCGTTTCGGTCTACTTGACACAGACGTGATTCCTATATTCATGATCATTGCCTTAGATATCTTCATAACTATGCGTGTTTCTATCAATTGATCGGCAATAATTTGTTCACCCACCGTAATACATGCTATCTTGAGAGAAGCCACTAGTGAAACCTATGGCCCCCGGGTCTCTTTCTTATTATATTGCATCTATTTTATTTACATCACATCTCGTTTACTATTTTGCAATCTTTACTTTCCAATCTATATAACAAAAATACCAAAAATATTCACTTTACTATCTTTATCAGATCTCACTTTTGCGAGTGACCGTGAAGGGATTGACAACCCCTTTATCGCGTTGGTTGCAAGGTTCTTGATTGTTTGTGCAGGTACTAGGTGACTTGTGCGTTGTCTCCTACTGGATTGATACCTTGGTTGTAAAAAACTGAGGGAAATACTTACGCTACTTTGCTGCATCACCCTTTCCTCTTCAAGGGAAAACCAACGCATGCTCAAGAGGTAGCATTGAGTCTGAAAACTTTGTCAGGATGCTTTGGGTCCTCAAAACCTGTTGGTTGAGGAACATATACTTCTTACTCAAGCTTACCATTTAGGAATGTACTTTTCATGTCCATTTGATATACGAGGATATCATGATGGTTAGCATATGCAAGCAATAAAGGAATAACTTCAAAATCAATGCCCTCAACCTGTGTGTAGCCATGTGCTACAAGACATGCCTTATTTCTCACCACTTGGACTTTTTCGTCTTGTTTGTTGCGGTAGATCCACTTGGTGCCGATGACATTGTGCTTGCATGGATCGAGATGCCTGACAAGATCCAACACATTGTTGAGCTCGAGTTGATGCAATTCATCTTGCATGGATTGAATCCATTCAGGCTCCAGAAATGCTTCATCATCTTTGGTGGGCTCTGTGATAGAGACAAAAGCATAGTGCCCACAAAAGTTAGCCACATGTGAGGCTCTTGAGCGAGTGAGCGGACCCGGTGCATTTATGTTGTCGAGAATTTTTTTGATCTGCACTTCATTAGCCACTCCTGGATGAGCTGGATGAGGGCCTTGTTGTTGTTGAGCATTTCCTCAGTGTCATTTTCTTCATGATCAACAGTTTATTCACAATGAGGGATGATCACTTCTTCATCAACAATTTCTTCACTAGGCACAACTTCACGAGTGCCCATCAGCTTGATAAATTTCTCAGGAGGCATTTCATCTAGCAAAGGAGGCAAGTGCTCTCTTTGTGAGCCATTAGTTTCATCAAACTGCACATCTACAGTTTCAACAACCTTGTTGTGCTAGGTGTTGAATACTCTATAGGTGTGTGAGTTCTTACCATAACCAAGCATAAAACCCTCATGTGCTTTCAGTGCAAATTTAGAACTGTGATGAGGACCTATAATCTAGCACTTAGCACCGAAGACTTTGAAATAACTCACATTGAGTTTCTTGTCGATAACAGGCTCATATGAGGTCTTCTTGAGGAATTTGTGAAGATATACCCGGTTGATGCTGTGACATGGAATATCAATTGCTTCAGGCCACCATCGATGTGGAGTTTTGTATTCATCAAGCATAGTGAAAGGCATCTCAATGAGTGTCATGTTCTTGCATTCAGGGACTCCATTCAGCTGAGGCGTATAAGGAGCAGACAACTCATGGGTGATACCAATTTCATCAAGATAGTCATCAAGGCCTGTGTATTTGAACACGGCGCCATTGTTGCTTCTGATATGCTTGCTCTTGAGACCATAAATCGTCATGGACCGATTGGAGAATCGTCTGAATACATCCTGCATTTCAGTCTTGATGGTAATGATATGCACCCAAGTGTAATGAGAATTACGACGAATCCATAGAGTGATGCTGCATTGGTTAGTGTGGCATAATGAGTAGAACCAAACAGATCCATGTGAAGTAATTCAAAGGGACGAGTAGTGATCATGATTGTCTTTGCTGAGTGCTTGGATCTGGTCACCTTTCCAGACTCACAAGCACCACAAAGATGACCTTTGATGAATTTGATGCCGTCGACGCCAATGATACGCTTCTTCTTGATGAGTGTGCTCAAACTCCTCATGTTAGCATGTCCAGGTCATCGGTGCCATAGCCAACCCTCTGAAGCTTCTGCGAATAGAGACGTGGCAGGCTGAGGACATAGAGAGAAATCTACAATGTACAAATCATCTCTCCTAAAGCCTTCAAAGACTTTGGATGTGTCAGATTTAAAAAGCAGAATGCATCTATATTCTCCAAAGATGACCATCATATCAAGATCACAAAGCATTGAGACAGACATCAGGTTGTATCCAAGGGACTCGACAAGCATCACTTTTTCCATATGTCGATCCTTCGAGATAGCAACCTTACCTAGACCCAATACCTTGCTTCCGCGTTTGTTAGTGTAGGTGATATGCTTCAAATGATATGGAGTGAGGGGAGCATCGATGAGGAGATTCCTATCACCAGTCACGTAATTCGTGTAGCCACTGTCTATGACTCATTCAATGGCTTTAGGCATGTCATCCTGTAGAAGCATTAGTCCGACTTACAAATTCATATACTTCAGAGTGAAGAATATAATGATCAATTTCGTTAGTGAATTTCAACAGTAGATAGTAATGTAAGCAGCATAAGGGATGTGTGAAATGAAGTGTTCATTTCATTGTGTTTAGTTTGCATCCCAACAAGCATTTGTAAGGTCTTTAGCAAATTCATCAAACATTTATTGTTGTCTGAAGACCTGACCCTGTAGAAGGTATTAGTTCTTCTTCTTAACCACCCACATTTTGAATGGGTGGCTGAGAAGCAATGTAACATAGTGCATTGATAGAGAATTTAGGCATTGAAGAATATTTATTTCTCTTCACGGGGGGGGGGGGTTATAGTACTCAAATGAATATGCAGAGAAATTATTCGAGGATTTGTGAAATAGTGGTTCGAAGAATAATGCACATATTCACCAGATCGCTGTTTGTTACCCTGTGAAACAGAAGCATTAGCGCGACCACAAGTAGGTCTGTGTCCTTTTGATGATTTTGGTCCATGTGAAGAATTTGCCCTTGGTTGTTTCTTCTTCATAGGTGGTGTCATGATGACATTCGCGCGAAGATTTTGATGAAGGCTTTTGGGCAGCCAGATTATCTTCACTGGGGGACCATTCCTGCAGTTAGTACCAATGAATCTGGCAAATACCTCACCATTCTGATATTTGAACAACTTATAGTTAGAGTCAAATGACTCATCTAAATAATATGAGGTATCACAGTTGTAACCAGATAAAGTGGAAGGATCAACTGGAGGTCCTTTTACAGCAACCCATGTGGTTTTGGGGTACTACTCAAGTTTCCAATAAGATCCATCACCATTGAGATTTCTCTCGAAAGCAATACTCTATTTCCTAGGGTTCATGTTCAGAATTTGCTTCTTGAGCATATCATAAAGAGTTTGGTGCCCTTTGATGCTTTTGTACAAGCCTATGACATACAATTCCTTCAACCCTGCATTTTCGTTAGTAACACTTGTGGTCTCCTCAGTTAAGGGGATTGATACCACAGAGACAGTTGATGATGTTGCAGTAACTGAAGCATTTGAACATTCAACAGAAGAATTTATATTTGTCACGTTCTAGGCATTTTAAGGATGGTGCAACAAATTCTTCCTGAGCAGTACTGATCTGTTGAGCGAGTAATAAATCGTTCTCTTTCTGAAGAGCATCACGAGCCACTCTCAGTTTCTCAAGATCCTGCTTCCTTTGAAGAAATTCATCGGACAACTTCTCATGTTCGGCTGAGAGGGCCACATGACGACTTTCAAGTTCATCATACTTTGGTTGAAGACATGATACGTCTCCAACATATCTATAATTTTTTATCGTTCCATGCTATTATAGTATAAATCTTGGATGTTTTATATGCAATTATATATAACTTTTTGGGACTAACCTATTAACCTAGTGCCAGGTGCCAGTTGTTATTTATTACTTGTTTTTGTCTTTTCAGAAAATCAATATCAAACAGAGTCCGAACGGAGAAAAAACTTTGGATCAATTTTTTCTGGACCAGAAGGGTCCTATGAAGGTTCAGGAGAAGACCCGAGGAGTCACGAGGAAGTGACAAGCTAAGGGGGTGCGCCCCAAGGCTTGTTGGTCTCTTGTGGCACCTCTTTACCTAATTCTACCTCTATAAATTCCCAAATATTCCCAATACATCAGAGAGCCACCCAAAATACTTTTTCCGCTGCCGCAAGTTTCTGTTCTTCCGCGATCCCATCTGGAGACTTTTCCTGCACCCTGCCGAAGGGGGAATCGATCACGAAGGGATTCTACATCATCCTTGCTGCCCTTCAGATGATGCATGAGTAGTTTAACACAGACCTACGGGTCCATAGCTAGTAGTTAGATGGCTTCTTCTCTCTCTTTGATCTTCAGTATAATGTAATCCTCGATTTTCTTGGAGTTCTATTTGATGTAATCTTCTTTTGTGGTGTGTTTGCTGGGATCTGATGAATTTTGGGTTTATGATCAGATTATTCATGAGTTTTAATTGAGTCTTCTCTAAATTCTTTTATGCATGATTATTATAACATTGTATTTCTCTCCGGTCTATCCGTTTAGTTTGGCCAACTAGATTGATCTTTCTTGCAATGGGAGAGGTGCTTTGTGATGGGTTCAATCTTGCGGTGGTCAATACCAGTGACAGAAAGGGACAAGACATGTATTTGTATTGCTGCCATTAAGGCTAAAAAGATGGGGTTTATTCATATTTCTTGGGTTTACTTTGTCTACATCATGTCATCTTGCTTAAGGCATTACTCTGTTTTTATTAACTTAATACCCTAGATGCATGCTGGATAGCGGTCGATGGGTGGAGTAATAGTAGTAGATGCAGGCAGGATTCGATACTTGTCTCAGACGTGATGCCAATATATATGATCATTTCCTTGAATAGCATCATAACTATCCGCTTTTCTATCAATGTCCCAATTGTAATTTGTTCACCCACCATAAGTTATGTGCTCGAGAGAGAAACCTCTAGTGAAAATTATGGCCTCGGGGTCAACCTATCATATATAAAATCCAAAAATACCTTGCTGCACTTTTATTTTATTTCATTTCATTTTGCAATTTATTTATTTCCCTACCACTACGAGATTTAATCCTTGCAAATAACGGATGGGGGATTGACAACCTCCTTATTTGCGTTGGGTGCAAGTATTTGCTTTTGTGTGTGCAGGTGTTGCTAACGAGGTTCTGTGCGGTTCTCCTACTGGATTGATAACATTGGTTCTTAACTGAGCGAAATACTTATCTCTAATGTACTACTTCATCCTCTCCTCTTCATGGAAATCCCAACACAGCTCACAAGTAGCAGCAAGAATTTCTGGTGCTGTTGCCGCGGAGACATCACCAAAACCTACCAAGTACCTTCACATAAACTATCATCAATTTGCTCTTATTTTTATTTACTTTTTTTATTTGCCTTTGCCTCTCGTTTTCTTCTCCCCCACTTCTATTTTTTTTGACAAAAAACAAAAATAATTTTGATTGCTCATTTGCTTACTTGAGATTGCTATCATGTCTGAGTTTGTTATAAAAAAGTGAGGATGGTAAAATCCCTAAAGTAGAAATTCCCGTGAATTTGGATTCTAATTTTTTGTGACGGGAAGTGGGAACATAATAGGAAAAAACATTATTCAAGAGTTCTTTAATTGTACGGGAGCATTGGTTTGCAATGACATTCCTATTCTGAAAAGAACTAAGAGTTATGCCGAAGCTATTTCAACACTTGTTCTTAAACTTTGAGAGAAGATTTTTGCATACTCACCACACTTTGAAAAGGTTTTTCTATCCGTTACGTGTTATAAATAACCCTAAGGCTAAAAAGATAGCCACTCTTGTCATTATGAATGAATTTGATTATATAGTATGTGAGGCTAGAGATATCTTTGATTTTTATAATATGAGTCATAAACGTCCTGTTATAGATGAAATTTTATACGATGGAGATTATATATTGAGGCATATGTTCCGAGATAATCATACTTTTGATGAAAATACTAAAAAGGAAGTTCATCATTTACATATTATCCAACAAGTTTTCAATGGTATTAATCAACAATATTCTTGGATCGTAAAAGGGAACCAATAAGGATTTGAGGAAATTTCCTTAATAATGCTAAAATTTTGGTTGATGATGTCTTCCCCGTTGTTTTTGAAAAGCCTCCTAATAAACACATATCCCATGATGCAAAACCTAAAGATGACAACACTTGAAACTATGCATTACGCCTAGCTAGGGCCATAAAACAATAGCGCTTGTTGGGAGGCAACCCATTAATTATCTTTATTTTCCCTTTTTATTTTATGTTTTCGAGTGTTCACACAATTATGCTACTGTTATGATTGTGTTTTTGTGTTTTAATTAGTGTTTGTGCCAAGTAAAGCCTTTGGGATGATTTGGTTGATAGTTGATTTGATTCTGTGAAAAAATAGAAACTTTTGCGCCCAGTAGCAGAATTGTCTAAATTTAATGGAATGTGATAAAATTATGATGTTTTTACACATTAGTGATATACAAATTTTGCATGTTTTCTAATTTTTTTAGAATGTTGTGAGATATAGAAGTGTTGCGTTTGCTCATATCATTACAGACTGTTCTGTTTTTAACAGATTCTATTTTTGTTGTATAGTTTGCTTATTTTAGTGAATCTATGGATTGTATGAGGGGGTATAAGTCATGGTGAAGTTAGAATACAATAGTTATATGCAATAATAAAATATGAATGGGCTTATAATAGTACCTAAAGTTTATGATTTGCTTGTTATACTAACGGATCTCACGAGTTTTCTGTTCAGTTTTGTGTGCTGAGGTTTTCAAGTTTTGGGCGAGATCACGATGGATGGAGGAATAAGGAGTGGAAAGAACCAAAGCTTGGGGATGCCCAAGGTACCCCAAGTCATTATTCAAGGACAACCAAGCATCTAATCTTGGGGATGCCCCGGAAGGCATCCCCTCTTTCGTCTACAATCCATCGGTATATCACTTGGAGCTATATTTTTACTCATCACATGATATGAGTTTTGCTAGGAGCGTCATGTATTATATGAGTCTCTGATTTGTTTTTACACAATTATCTTTTTTGCACACACCTTTTGAGAGGGACACACATTTATTCGTGAATTGTTAGAATACTCTATATGCTTCACTTATATCTTTTAGCTAGGCAGCTGCTCTAGTGCTTCACTTATATCTTTTAGAGCACATCGGTGGTTATATTTTAAGGAAATACTTGCACTCTCATGCTTCACTTATATAATTTTTAGAGTCTAATAAATAGTAATGGAAATATGCACGGGTTATGAAATTGATCCTAATATGATAGGTATTCAAGAGGGATATAATAAAAACTTTCATGTAGGTCACTGAATATGATAAGTTTGATTCCTTGCAACAGTTTTGAGATATAGAGATGGTGATATGTGGGTTGTACTAGTGAGTAATTGTGGTTTATTAAGAATATTAGTGTTAAGGTTTATGATTCCAGAAGCATGCATGCATAGTCTCCCGTTATGCTAAGAAGTGGGAGCACGATTTATTATTGAGTGTCTTCCTTTGCGTGAAGGTCGGGGACACGCTATGGTTAACTCCTACCAATCTACCCCCCTAGGGGCATGCATACTAGTACTTTTCTTCGATGGCTAATAGACTTTTGCAATAAGTGTGTGAGTTCTTTATGATTAATGTGAGTCCATGGATTATACGCACTCTCACCTTCCCACCATTTTCTAGCCTCTTTGGTACTGTGCATTTCACTTTCTCACCTTGAGAGTTGGTGCAAACTTCGCCGGTGCATCCAAACCCCGTGATACGCTTTATCGCACATAAAACTCCTAATATCTTCCTAAAAATTGCCACCATACCTACATATTATGGCATTTCCATAGCCTTTTCGAGATATATTGCCATCCAACTTTCACCGCTCTGTTTTTATGACACACATCATCATTGTCATACTGCTTTGCATGATCAGAGCTGACATAGTATTTGTGGCTCAACCACCATTCATCATTTTTTATACATTTTGCGATAGATGATTGCACATCCTGGTACACCGCCAGAGGTACTCATATAGAGTCATATGTTGTTCTAGTATCGAGTTGTAAGTAAATAGAAGTGTGACAATCATCATTATTCATCATTAGAGCATTGTCCCAGTGAGGAAATAAATAAAAAATAGGCCAAAAAGATCCCATAAAAGGAAGGCTAAAAAGAGCCCAGCAACAAAAAATGAGAGAAAAGGAGAGAAGGGGCAATGTTACTATCTTTTTCCACATTTGTGCTTCAAAGTAGCACCATGTTTTTCATATAGAGAGTCTCCTATGTAGTCAATTTCATATACTAGTGGGATTTTTTTCATTATATAATTTGGCTTGTATATTCCGATGATGGGCTTCCTCAAATGCCCGAGGTCTTCTAGAGCAAGCAAGTTGGATTCACACTCACTTAGTTTTCAGTTTGAGCTTTCCTACACTAATAGCTCTTAGTGCATCCATTGTATGGCAATCCCTACTCCTTGTGTTGACGCCAATTGATGGGCATCTCCATGGCCCGTTGATTAGCCGCGTCAATGTGAGACTTTCTCCCTTTTGTCTTCTCCATATTAATCTCTACCACCGTATTCTATTCCATCCATAGTGCTATATTCATGGCTTGCGCTCATGTATTGCGTGGGGGTTGAAAAAGCTGAAGCACATTAAAAAGTATGAACCAATTGCTTGGCTAACACCAGGGTAGTGCATGATTTATACTTTGTGTTAAGAATGGAGCATGACAAGGCTATATGATTTTATAGGGTTAACGTTCGTTAGCATTTGTATTTTGAAAGACGTGATTGTTTGTTGGTATGCCTGAGTATTAATGTCTTTATGTCAAATTATAGACTATTGCTTTGAATCATTCGAATCTAAATATTCATACAATAAAACAAAGATTACATGATAGACATGTTAGGTAGCATTCCACATCAAAAGTTCTATTTTTATCACTTACCTGCTTGAGGACGAGCAGGAATTAATCTTGGGGATGCTTGATACGTCTCCAACGTATCTATAATTTTATTATTATTCCATGCTATTATAGTGTCAATATTGGATGTTTTATATGCAATTATACACTACTGCAGGATGGTCCAAATGCGACACTACGATTAGAGACCCTTCGACGAAACTGTGTGCGATGCCATAATCGCAAATAGGGGTGTAAAAAACCGTCAAAAAGGTGCAAAACATTTGCGATGACAGATGCATCAAACACGGTTCAGATTTTAGTTGTGTGTGCGATGCAGGGCATATGGTTCAGTTCAATTAACTATTTGGGATGAGGAGGAACAAAATAAACGGGCAGCCAGATGAAGGCGTGTGCGATATATAGCATACGGTTCTGTAGCGACCAGACCTCAAACAGTTCGATCTTTGTGCATTAGTGTCATCCCTGCATCGGTAATGCTAACACACACAATACTTGAGGATTTATAACAGAGTAGCAATCACACACTTATTACATCGAATGTCTCAAAAGAGAACTTATTACAATAAATATGGCTTAAGGCCACCTAATACGATAACAGCGGAAGGCTGGAAGATAAAGTGAGTCCATCAACTCCAACGGCATTACTAAGTGAAAGACCACGACCTAAGGCTCCTTACTCGTCGTCTGAAAAGTCTGCAACATGATACCTTGTAGTCCGAAAATGGGTCAGCACATGGAATATGCTGGCAATGTAACACAAGAGAGTAATGAACAGAATAATGCTATCACTACATGCATATATGGCTGGTGGAGGCTGTATGGTTAATATTAAGAGTGATGAGATCCACACGATAATCCAGGAACTAGATACTCAAGATGTGCATAACCGGGGACACAGTTAACCATGATTAGTTTGTACACTCTGCAGAAGTTTGTGCACTTTTCTCCACAAGACTTGATCTCCTCCATTGTATTTCTCGCACTGCATGGTGTTTGAGAAACGGATGACCGAGACACAGTCTTTCTGAAGAGGTCCCCTTAACCGATAGATAGGCCTGTACACCTACAATCCCCTACATCTGCTAGCCCATCATGGAAAGGTTTCCCACGACTTACTCAACTATGCTAGAGCCCATATTGGCATGTGGCTGCACACGGAAGTTTCTAGCATGAATAATCTTATGATCCCTTTGAGCCTAGGTGGCAGTCCATAGGAGAATCACACGGTACCCTGGGATTTCTAAAAATACAGGCAATCACTGGGTTCCCCAGGTGCCTCAATCCACCCAGATGTGTATTAAAGTTTCCACCTTAAGTTAACCATTAATTAACAACTCACATCTGTCATGGATACACTCAAACCCAAACCACGTCTACGAGCATAGCATAGCAATATAAGCAACGTAGAAGTAACTCCCAAAGGTTTGATAATGAACAGGTGAATAGGTACTACCTCATCTACTTTCCAACCCACAATTTATTCAGATCCTAACCATGGAAAAGTTTGAGGATTGGTATAATGCAACAAAACTGGGTAGTAAAGGGGTATGATCAAAGTGTTACTTGCCTTGCTGATGATCCGTGAAACCTAGAGACTCGCAGTAGCACGCTTCGCACTCCGGGTAAAACTCAAATAAGAAGATCTAACTAGAAAGTTCAACTTAAGAACTCCGGTTTGCAAAAAGAATCCAATCGAACGAAGCAACGAAACTCAAACTGCGAAAGAAACAAGTTTCGTTTACTAATCTGGAGTTAAGTAAAATTTTATAGTAGCATAAACTTGTTTAAGTTGATTAAACAGAAAGAGGGCTTCGAGATGAAAATCTAGGCGCTTGAATCGCCTGATTCCGATAAACGAGCTAAAAGTTATACTAAAACGAAAATCGGATCAGAAATCGCGATCGAAAATAATCGCGAAAAATCCGAGAAAAACAAAAAACTGACGAACAGACTAACGAATGAACGTTCGCAAACTGCGACTAATGGGCGAAAACCGTCCGTTAAACGAACGTATGGACGAACGTCCGCTAAATAACTAAACCGGAAAAAAACTGAACTAGATCTGAAAAAACAGATCTAGGGTTTCAAAAAAAAACCGACGGTTTTCTAACGAAAACCGCGGTGGCGGCTACCTCCGGCGGGGTCGGGCGGCGGCGGCGGTAGCGCACGGCGGCGGCGTTGTGAGGCGGGCTAGGGCGGCTTGGTGGGCGGCGGCCTCGGCTCGGCGGCTTATAAAGAGGGGGCCTAGGAGGAGTCCGGGCCGGATACGGCCCGTAGGTCAGTTTCCTTTTTTTCAAATATTCCTCGCAGAAGAACGAAGAAAAGAAATACTAAACGGACTCCAAATATCCTGAAATAAATTTTCCCCGTCCTCTAAAAATCCACCGGACAAGGTGAACATTTAATTGGGACTCTAATGCAATTTTGAAAAACGCATATTTTTCCTAATTCAAATAAAATAGCAATAAAACTCCGAATAAAACTCTTATTTGATTTTAACATTAAATCTCCAATATTTCTTTATTTTGAGGAAGTCATTTTATCCTCTCTCTTTTATTTTTATAAAAGAAATATTCGAAGAGAAAAATAATTAAAATCAAACGATCCTCTTTTAAAAATTCGAGAAAAACTCAAATATGAAAATAACAAAATTCCCAACTCTCTCCGTAGGTCCCTGAGTTGCGTAGAATTTCTAAGATCAAGCCAAAATGCAGTAAAATATGATATACAAAGATGACCTAATGTATAACATTCCAAATTGAAATTTTGGGATGTTACAAACCTACCCCCCTTAAGATGAATCTCGTCCTCGAGATTCGGGTTGGCTAGGAAATAGGTGAGGGTGATATTTCCGTAGGTCTTCCTCTCATTCCCAGGTGGCTTCATCTTCAGTATGGTGGCTCCACTGAACCTTGCAAAACTTGATAACCTTGCTGCGTGTAACTCGGCTGGCAAACTCGAGAATCTTGAGTGGCTTTTCCTCGTAGGTCAAATCGCTATCCAACTGTATCGCTACCAGTGGCACTGTATCTCTCACAGGAATATTAGCCATCTCTGCGTGGCACTTCTTCAACTGAGAAACATTGTCGGGACCCCGATTCTAAGTCACACCGATCTAGCATGTAACACCTCATATCACTTTGCGGCCTCACGCACGGTATCCCCACGGGTGTCGCCTTACCATGGCCCGGGACCGTTTGCGCCTTTTGGCTCACGTATATGATAGTGTCGCTAGCATCCATATGACAGAGAACCCGGGCCGACATGGCTAGTCGTGAACCCAAAGCGGCACAGACCTATGGAGACAGGCATACATGAATCACATCGAGCATGTCGGTCAACAGCGTATGAATCCGGGCTATAGCACTGGGCTAACAGGACTCCAGAAATCATCGCGTGACATTTCCCCGAAGGGACAGACATAGGAACGAAGTGGAACACATGCCGGCCAGTCAAGTGTTCTGAGCAGTAGTGCTAGGCTAGCAGGACTCCGGTGAACCGGGCTGTAGCGGACTACTATGGCTCAAGGAAGCACTAGACTACATTTCCCCATAAGAGAGGCTGCCAAGGACAAACAACCAGATTGTCGGATCCCACACATAGCAATACACGTCACACGTACGCATAACATGCAAGTATGTGATGTACAACATGGCATCACAACATAACGCAACTCATATAGATAAAGGCTCAGAAGAGCCACATGGCATAAATACAAACAGGGGTCACATGACCCATCATTCAGAGCATACAAGCAACGGAAACATTACATGTCTGAGTACAGACAACTACAAAAGAAAAAGGCCGAGAAGCCTGACTATCTACAAGTCCCTCCAAGGTACAAGATCGTAGCTGAGGTAACAAGCTACTCGTCGAAGTCCAAGCGGTACTACTAGTGAGACAGATGTCTCACCTGCAAAACATAAATAAAGCAAACGTGAGTACAAAGGTACTCAGCAAGACTTACATCAGATCCTATCATACATGCATTTGTATCAAGTAGGTAATGTGGGGTTTAGTTGCAGCAAGCCAGCTTTGACTCAGTGGCTATCATGTTCTACTACAATGAGAAACTTCTTCGAGGTGAGGTAGCGCACACGAGTCCACTAATCACCACATCAATACACTACTATGGATTCATCCCCGTCTCTCCTACGAGAAGGCCATCCATAGCACTCACACTTGTCTTGAGCATTTTAGAGTATCCACTTTAAGTTGTCTATGTACCACGTAAGCATCCAAGAAGTCCATAACCGAGGACACGGCTATTCGAATAGATCATGATAACCCTGCAGGGGTGTACTTCATCACACACGCTCTCACCACTTAGCACCATGTACACGTCATGTATCTCGGCAACCTTCAAGCGGAAGCCTGGCGAGGGTGTCGGCCACAACCTGACTAACCACGCAAGACTCTAGTCCAGGTCTATCACCTATTTGGGTTCCATCCGCAAGGAGATCCGGCCGGGGTGTCGCTCACGGCCCCAAGCCCACCATCCGGGTGCCAATTGGTACACCGTGCCACCTGTGCCTAGTCTGTCCCAAGCCCACCCTGCCGGGTGCCACTCGGTAGAAAAATAGCACTACCGACAAACACCAGAAACTATTTGCAACTCCTGGACAGAGATCAAGGCGGTTAATAAGCCGAGAGAGCTTGGAGCGCCCGGAGCCCAATGTGTGGTAGTAGCTAGTCATTGGACAACTTGCACAGAACTCAGTTCTTAAGGACAGTCCCAATGAGACAACCCACCATGTACTCCTACATGGCCTCTCAACGCTACCTTTACCAAATCGTGTTCACACGCTTAACTCTCAGCACCAGAACATATCATAATACTCCAATTCATTCCCGATGAATCAGACCTGACACAACTCTAAGCAATAGCAGGCATGGCATGGTAGAAGCACAACATGGCTCAAACAACTCCTACACATGCTAGTGGGTTTCAACTATTTACTGTGGCAATGACAGGTCATGCAGAGGAATGGGTTCAACTACCATAGCATAAAGTAGTGGTTGAATCGTTGTTGTCCTAATGCAATAAATGAGATCAGGAGCGAGAGAGTAGGATTTTATCGGAATGAACAAGGGGGGGTTGCTTGCCTGGTAGATCAACAGGGGGGCACTGCTCCTCAGACAGGTACTCTCGAACACTTCCCGGAGCAGGACCTATCGAGAAGGAACGGTGTCGGAAATCAAACACAAGCAATGCAACATTATGATGCATGAACATGGCATGAGTATGTGATGTCGTTTGAGTTAATGCATCTAGCATTTATTTAGTTGAGATCCATTTGAACCAAGGGTTTAAATGCAACTCCAAAATAAGCTCTTAAGTATGCCATAAGTGTGTTTTCATATATATACAGCATGTATAGGTTGGTTTGTCATGCATGAAAATGGTACAGATGGATAGATTGAATTTTTCTGATAATTTTTCATATATAAATTATTTCAATCTGAGCTACGGTTGAATTTCTATGAATTTTTGAAGTTTTGAATATATTCTGGAATTTCCTGATTAATTTTAAACCAGAAAATGAGATATTGCGTCAGCATGACGTCATGCCTGCGTCAGCAGGTCAACGGAGCCAACCAGGTCAAACCTGACGTGTGGGGTCCACACGTTAGTGACCGGTTAGTGAATAGAGTTAATTAGATATTAAACTAATCCTAACAAAAACATTAGCAGGGCCGGGCCCCACCTGTCATTGACCCTGGGTAGTCAAATCTGGTCAACTGGGGGGTTAGTTAGCACGGGTTGACCCGGTCAATCCCGCCGGCGTTTAGCCGCCGGCGAGGCCGAACGCGGCGGAGGGCTCGGGATCGTGTCTCCGGCGACCAAATGGGCTGCGGAGACCATCCCCGAGGAGCTGGTGCTCGTGCGCATCCAGTGGAGTAGTCGGGAGGCTGCGGGGGCGGCAGAGCTCACCGGAGCGAAGCTCGCGGCGGCGGCCAGTGTTCGGGCGCGAGCGGGGATACGGCTGCGGTGTGCGAGGGCGAGAACGGAGAGGGGGAGGAGGAGGAGCAGGTCACGGCGATCTCGATGGGCTTGACGGCGAGCTCGGGGACGCGCTGTGTTCGACGGGGCGGCGATGGGGATCCACGGAGGCCGGCAGTGAAGGAGACGACGGTGGTGATGATGGAGACCGTCCGGAGGTGCGTGGCTCGACGAGGAGGCAGCAGGCGACGTGGCGAAGGTTCTGAGCATGGGGAGAGGGCGAGGGGGAGGCGGTGGCTACGGCAACGGTGGCCGGTGGCGACGACAGCGCTTCGGGCGCGGAGAGGGAGAGATCCAGGGGAGGAGGGAGAGCGAGAGAGAGTGCAAGAGGTCCGGGGCGGCGCATGGTGACGTTCGGGATAGCCAGGGCGTCAGGGGAGAGGCCAGGCAGGCAGGTGGCGTGGCCGGACGTGTGGCCGCGCGCGCCGGGCGTGTGCCCCTGTCCTCCTGGCGCGAGGAAGGGGACGACTCGCACTGCCAGTCGGCTGGGCCGGCCTGTTGGCCACTGGGCCAGGCCAGGCTGCACAGGGAGGTAAGTGCAGGTGGGTTTTCTTCCCTTTTGCTTCTATTTTGTTTTTGTTTTCTATTTTCTCACATTTGTTTTGATTTAATAAAAATACTAAATCATTTTATTTTATTCTGTAAATTTTAGTAGGGACTAGTTGGACCACTCCAAAGCCCCTCACCAAAATTCAGAATTATTGGACAATATTTTATATATAATAAAATATTTATCCAACGCAAATAATTACTGGATTAATTCCAAATGCCCAAAATAAATACTTATGAGCTCCTAAAGATATTGGTTTGATTTTTATCTCTGTCCAATATTTTCAGAGAGCAACATGAACATTTTCTTGGACCTTTTTGGAGAAATTTTTATCTGGGTCATTTCCAGAAATGATTTCTGAGGGTTTCACAATCCCCATTTCAAAGTTAAATGAAATTTAAACATGATGCACACATGACTAGCTAGCCTAGGTCATACCAGAACTAGGGATGTGACAAACGTGGAACACATCGTGAACTCCTGACAATCCTTCGGGCAATTCCAACTTGTATGCAACTTCTCCCATACATTCCAAAACTTTGTATGGTCCCACAAAATGTGGTGCTAACTTTCCCTTAACTCCAAAACGCTTCACTCCTCGAAGTGGTGATACACGAAGATACACTCTGTCTCCAACTTCGTAAACTATCTCCTTGCGTTTAGAATCCGCATAGCTCTTCTACCTAGACTGTGCCACCTTGAGTCTATCTCGAATCATCTTAACCTTCTCTTCAGACTCTTTAATCAAATCTGGTCAAAACAACTGTCGGTCTCCAACTTCATCCCACAACAATGGTGTCCTGCACCTCCTTCCGTACAATGCTTCGAAAGGGGCCATCTTCAAGCTGGCTTGATAGCTTTTGTTGTAAGAGAACTCTGCATAAGGCAAATTGTCGTCCCAACTAGATCCATAGTCTAGCGCACAAGCTCTCAACATGTCCTCCAGAATCTAATTGACTCTCTCAGTTTGTCCATCTGTCTGCGGGTGAAAAGTTGTACTAAACTCTAGCCTGGTTCCCAAAGTTTCATGCAACTGATTCCAAAACTTTGAGGTAAACTGGGTTCCTCTATCTGATACAATGGTCCTCGGAACTCAATGCAAACATACGATCCTGGTCATGTATATCTTTTCCAACTTAGCACTGGAGTAAGTTGTCTTCACTGGGATGAAATGAGCTACTTTCGTCAAACGATCGACTACAACCCATATCGAGTCATAGCCTAAACGAGTCCTGGGTAATCCCGTGATAAAATCCATGCCTAGCTTATCCCACTTCCATTCGGGTAGCGGCAATGATTGTAGCAATCCAGCTGGCTTCTGATGTTCTGCCTTCACTCTCTGACATACATCACAAACTTCTACATACTCCGCAATATCCTTCTTCATTCCGGTCCACCAGAATCTATCCTTCAAATCCAGATACATCTTGGTATTTCCTGGGTGAATCTAATATGGCGAATCATGGGCCTCCTGCAAAATCAGCTTCCTGATCTCCTGATCATTTGGCACATATACGCGGTCCTCGAACCATAAGGTATCGTGCTCATCCTCACGAAATCCTTTAGCCTTTCCATTGCCCATCCTTTCCTTTATCTCGGCAATCTCCTTGTCCGTCTTCTGAGCTTCTCTGATCTTATCCATCGAAGTAGATGGAATCTCCAAAGCTGCTACATAACCTCTCGGAACTATCTCCAAACATAGCTCGCGAAGATTCTCTGCTAACTCCTTGGGTAACTCTCCGGTCATGAGTGTATTGACATGACTCTTGCGGCTCAACGCATCGGCTACTATGTTTAGCCTTTCCAAGATGATAGTGCAACTTCATGTCATAATCCTTAATGAGTTCCAACCATCTCCTCTGCCTGAGATTCAACTCCTTCTGCATGAAGATATACTTCAAACTCTTGTGATCCGTGTATACCTCACAATGGTTTCCGATGAGAAAATGTCTCCAAGTTTTCAACGCGTGCACTACTCTGCTAACTCCAAATCATGCGTAGCATAATTTAACTCATGGGGTTTAAGCTGTCGTGGGGCATATGAAACAACTCTTCCTCCTGCATAAGCACTGCTCCAAGTCCTCGACGAGAAGCGTCGCAATACACTTCATAATCCTTGTGTTGATCTGGCAGGATCAACACTGGTGATGTAACCAAGCGTTTCTTCAACTCCTGAAAGCTGGACTCACATTCCTCAGTCCATTTGAACTTGGTGTCCTTATTTAACAACTCCGTCATAGGCTTTGCAATCTTCGAGAAATTCTCAATGAACCTCCGGTAGTATCCTGCGAGTCCAAGAAAACTCCGGATCTCTCCAACTGACGTGGGTGCCTCCCAATTTGTCACAATGACGACTTTGGTGGGGTCTACCGCTATTCCTTCTCCGGATATAACATGTCCAAGCAATCCAACTTCCTTCAACCAAAACTCACACTTGCTGAACTTGGCGTATAGCTGATGTTCCCTGAGCTTCCCAAGTACTACTCGCAAATGCTCTTTATGCCCCTCTTCATTCTTCGAGTAGACGAGAATGTCATCAATGAACACCACAACGAACTTATCCAAAAACTCCATAAACACCTTGTTCATCATGTTCATGAAATAGGCCGGTGCATTAGTCAGGCCAAATGACATAACGGTATACTCATATAGCCCGTACCTCATGGTAAAAGCTGTCTTAGGTACATCATGCTCTCGAATCTTCAATTGGTGGTACCCTGATCGCAGATCGATCTTGGAAAACACCTTAGCTCCTTGCAGCTGATCAAACAAATCATTGATCCTTGGTAGTGGGTACTTGTTCTTGATCGTCACCTCATTCAATCCTCGATAATCAACAACCATCCTTAACAATCCATCCTTCTTCTCCACTAGAAGTACTGGTGATCCCCAAGGTGACGAACTTGGGCGAATATAACCTTTATCCAGTAACTCCTTAATCTGCTTCTTAATTTCCTCTAAATCCTATGCGGGCATCCTGTATGGTCTCTTAGATATTGGCCCTGTGCCTGGCAAAAGCCCAATCAAAAACTTGATGTCTCTATCCGGTGGCATGCCTGGCAACTCTTCTGGAAATACATCCGAGAAATCCTTCACCACTGGTACTTCCTCCTGTACAACTCCTGATAAGGAATTTACTTGAGTCCTAATCAGCGCATGCCGGGATACATACTTGATCCTTCTTCCTTCTGGGCTGGTGAGCAAAATCGACTTACTGGCGCAATCGATGTTTCCTCCATACATCGATAGCCAATCCATACCTAGAATCACATCCAAACCTTGCAACTCCAAAATTATCAGATCTGAGGGGAAAACATGCCTACCTATGGTCAATGGCATCTGAAAACATCCTTGGCTTGCCATATACTCTGCTCCTGGCGAGCTCACTAACATAGGTGCACTAAGAACTTTGGTGGGCAGCTTATACTTATGCACAAATCCCTGTGATATGTATGAATGCGATGCACCAGTATCAAAAAGAACGACTGCGGTAAATGACTTAACCAAAAGCTTACCTATTACTGCATCTGGTTGCTGGGCTTCAATCTCCTCCATGTTAACGTGGTTCACTTGTCCCCTGTTGAAAGGGTTGGGCTTCTTCCCAGAACTTCCATTGCCTTTTCTATTCTTTGCTTCAGGACATTCATTGGCGTAATGTCCGGTCTTCTGGCACTTGTAGCAAGTAACGTGGCTTAGATCTTTCTTGGCGGGTGTTCCTGGGTTGGAACGGTTCTGTCCGTTGCTTCCTCCATTACCATTTCTGCTCTTGGAGCCACTATGGTTGTGTGAACTCCCTCCCGGGTGATTGTGACCTCCATGGTTATGCTGAAGGGGTCCTCCCGAGTTCGGGGTAAAACGGGGTCTCTGCTGAGCTCCAGAATTATACTTCCCTTGCCCATACTTCCTCTTGCGGTTGTCAATCTGCTGCTGCTTCCCTTCAAGCATGAGTGCTCTATCTACTAACTGTTGGTAGTTATTAAAGGTTGCTACCATCAACTGCATGCTCAGCTCATCATTCAGTCCTTCCAGAAACTTCTCCTGTTTAGCTGCATCCGTAGCAACTTCATCTGGGGCATAAAGTGCTAGCTTGCTAAAGTCATCCACATACTGGCCAACGGTGTGTCCTCTTTGGCGTAAGTTACGAAACTCACGCTTCTTCAAGGCCATAGCTCCTGCTGAAACATGGGTAGTGCGAAAAGCCTGCTGGAACTGGTCCCATGTAACATTGGCTATAGGATAAGTGACAGTGTAATTCTCCCACCATGAGGCTGCTGGTCCATCCAATTGGTGCGCAGCAAAACGCACCTTCTCAACATCTGTGCATCCTGTAGTGGTTAACTCCCTCCCAATCTTGCGGAGCCAATCATCTGCCACTATCGGCTCGGTGCTACTGGAAAACACCTGCGGCTGCAACCTCAGAAAATGGGCTAAGTTGTCAACCGGGGTGGTGGTGGTGGGTTGTTGTTGTTGTTGTTGTTGCCTTGGTTCTGAACTAACAACTGCATCAAGGTGTTCTGCTGCTGGATCAACTGGGTGAGCTCCGGTGGAAAGTTAAATCCGGGGTCACGTCTCGGAGGCATATGGGGGTTTAGAGGGAAGATAATAGAATAGAATGAGGTCTAGTGAGAAAACACTACCCATATGCACATGAGACAAACACAATCATATCACTCAATCAATCAAGCAAGGGCATACAATCGGTCTAGAACTATCGTTACAAAAGTGCTCGGACTATACTATATACATGGTGGAATACTACTACTGATATGGTGGTCGACTAGAAAAATTGATCGATGGAAGACTCCATAATATCCGCTCCAGCTTCATCAACATAGTCATCATCACTATTGTCGGGGTCCGAGTTGGTGTCGTCGATGATGATGTAGTTCTTCGGGCAAGTAGAATCGTCGTCTTCTCCTGGAGCGGGGTGTCCCATGAATACTCCTAGATTCCTTGTTAGATCATCATTCACCTCCACTAGTATCATCATTTCCTCCTCGTATCTATCGTGTGTAGACTTGAGTTCTTCCTCCAGCTCCGTGATCCTGGTCATTGCCTTCTTTAGATCTATCATGCCTGCGCACATTTGGTTCTCCTGGCGACGAATGTGATGGTTTAACTCCTGGATGAAAGCTGCAATGGATCTATCCTTCCTGGTGCTAATCATCTCCCATTTCTCATCTCGGCGCCCACAAATCTGGTAGATAGTATCCTTGAGATCCTTGTGGTAAACTTCTCCAATGCGTCCCATGGTGATGTGGGCTGCCATACTCTTTCCTAGACTCCAGGGTGGTGCATCAAAGGAAAACTCTATGGGCTCAGTGACTAGCGTAAATGTCCTTCCTAGAACTTGAACTTGAATCATCCAACGCTCCTCTTCTGGTAAAGTGGCGTTGTAAGTCCCTGTGAAGCTTGGTATTCCAATGTTCAGGTACCTAGTGACTTCCTTCAAGTGGCGTCCAAAAGGTGTGTCTTCATCTGGTTGTGCAAACTTGTTCCTTGCGTCCTCCATCCTAAAGAGTAGAAAATGAAGAGAAGTCAGAAATGAGAAGAGAGTAGTGATCTAGGGCTTTAGCTTAGTGGTCATGTCCTACAGTCAGTGTGTGCTCTGATACCATCTTGTAGCGACCAGACCTCAAACAGTCCGATCTCTCTGCATCAGTGTCATCCCTGGATCGGTAATGCTGACACGCACAATACTTGAGGATTTATAACAGAGTAGCAATCACACACTTATTACATCGAATGTCTCAAAAGAGAACTTATTACAATAAATATGGCTTAAGGCCACCTAATACGATAACAGCAGAAGGCTTGGAAGATAAAGTGAGTCCATCAACTCCAACGGCATCACTGAGTGAAAGACCACGACCTAAGGCTCCTTACTCGTCGTCTGAAAAGTCTGCAACATGATACGTTGCAGCCCGAAAATAGGTCAGCACATGGAATATGCTGGCAATGTAACACAAGAGAGTAATGAACAGAATAATGCTATCACTACATGCATATATGGCTGGTGGAGGCTGTATGGTTAATATGTTTTGCGGAAAGCCAATTTTTCCCTACTACAAAGGAATATATTTTATTTAACTACAAAGTTGGTTGAAAACATTGATAATGGTAAACCCCATCTCAATCCCAATTAAAAGTAATTAATAACCCAACAAAATTTATATTAAGAGTGATGAGATCCACATGATAATCCAGGAACTAGATACTCAAGATGTCCATAACCGGGGACACGGCTAACCATGATTAGTTTGTACACTCTGCAGTGGTTTGTGCACTTTTCCCCACAAGACTCGATCTCCTCCATTGTATTTCTCACACTGCATGGTGTTTGAGAAACGGATGAACGAGACATAGTCTTTCCGAAGAGGTCCCCTTAACCGATAGATAGGCATGTACACCTACAATCCCCTACATCTACTAGCCCATCATGGAAAGGTTTCCCGCGACTTACTCAACTATGCCAGAGCCCATATTGGCATGTGGCTGCACATTGAAGTTTCTAGCATGAATAATCTTATGATCCCTTTGAGCCTGGGTGGCAGTCCATAGGAGAATCACACGGTACCCCGGGATTTCCAAAAATACAGGCAATCACTGGGTTCCCCAGGTGCCTCAATCCACCCAGATGTGTATTAAAGTTGCCACCTTAAGTTAACCATTAATTAACAAATCACATCTGTCATGGATACACTCAAACCCAAACCACGTCTACGAGCATAGCATAGCAACATAAGCAACATAGAAGTAACTCCCAAAGGTTTGATAATGAACATGTGAATAGGTACTACCTCATCTACTTCCCAACCCACAATTTATTCAGATCCTAACCATGAAAAAGTTTGAGGATTGGTCTAACGCAATTAAACTGGGTAGTAAAGGGGTATGATCAAAGTTTTACTTGCCTTGCTAATGATCCGTGAAACCTAAAGACTCGTAGTAGCATGCTTCGCACTCCGGGTACTCTATCGCAATCAAACAAACATACAATAAGCAATCAAGCAAAGATGCATGGGTAAAACTCAAATAAGAAGATCTAACCAGAAAGTTCAACTTAAGAACTCCGGTTTGCAAAAAGAATCCAATCGAACGAAGCAACGAAACTCAAACTGTGAAAGAAACAAGCTTCGTTTACTAATCTGGACTAAAGTCAAATTTTACAGTAGCATAAACTTGTTTATGTTGATTAAACAGAAAGAGGGCTTCGAGACGAAACTCTAGGCGCTTGAATCGCCTGATTCCGATAAACGAGCGAAAAGTTATACTAAAACGAAAATTGGATCAGAAATCGCGATCGGAAATAATCGCGAAAAATCCGAGAAAAAGAAAAAATTGACGAACAGACTAACGAATGAACGTTCTCTAACTGCGACTAACGGGTGAAAACCGTTCGTTAAAACAAACGAACGGACGAACGTCCGCTAAATAACTAAACCGGAAAAAACCAAACTAGATCTAAAAAAATAGATCTAGGGTTTAAAAATACCCGATGGTTTTCTAACAAAAACCGCGGCGGCGGCTACCTCCGGCGGGGTCGGGCGGCGGCGGTGGGACGGAGGCGGCGGGCGTCCGCGGCTTCTGGCGGCGGCGGCGCTAGGGCAGGGCGGCGGCGTGAGGTGGGCTGGGGCGGCTTGGTGGGCGGCGGCTTTGGCTCGGTGGCTTATAAAGAGGGGGCTTGGGAGGAGTCCGGACCGGATACGGCCCGTAGGTCGGTTTCCTTTTTTTTAAAAATATTCCGCACAGAAAAACGAAGAAAAGAAATACTAAACGGACTCCAAAAATCCGGAAATAAATTTTCCCCGTCCTCTAAAAATCTTCCGGACAAGGTGAACATTTATTTGGGACTCTAATGCCATTTTAAAAAAACGCATATTTTTCCTAATTCAAATAAAATAGCAATAAAACTCCGAATAAAACTCTTATTTGATTTTAACATTAAATCTCCAATATTTCTTTATTTTGAAGAAGTCATTTTATGCTCTCTCTTTTATTTTTATTAAAGAAATATTCGAAGCGAAAAATTATTAAAATTAAACGATCCTCTTTTCAAAATTCAAGAAAAACTCAAATATGAAAATAACGAAATTCCCAACTCTCTCCGTAGGTCCTTGAGTTGCGTAGAATTTCTAGGATCAAGCCAAAATGCAGTAAAATATGATATGCAAAGATGACCTAATGTATAACATTCCAAATTGAAAATTTGGGATGTTACAGGTTCACTAGGATGAACTGTGTGTGATTAGGCAACACAATGGAACGGTTCAACTGAACAAGATGTGTGTGATACGCGGCAAACGGGTCCGTAATCTGAAATGTGTGCGAAGACCAATAATAACAGAGACGATTGCTGCTAATAAGCCCTGTGATTTGCTTTGTCTACAGTAGAATAACATGTATATATATATATATAACTGAAATAAACATCCAATTACATAAGTGACTATACAGATTATTCACACACACCTCAATAAACAACTGCGTGCATTCTAAAGTAGGAGAAACGATCGTCTAGTCATCTACTTCTTATGACGCTCCCACCACCGCTATGTGGCTCAATCCCTCGTCTGGGTCAGGAAGAAGACAATTCCTCATGTCAACGATCCGCCTGTACATCTCGTAGCTTGTCTACACATCCATGGCCGCATACTTGACATGTTGTTCATCCAGTCTCTTATGCCACACACTGTGCCAGGCGTTCCTGTCCTTATTGCTCTCATTCTTCATATTCATATAGTAGGGATCAATGATGGCCGAGGCGAGGTCAACCAAGGAGTTTGGTTTGTTTTTGTCGTTGCCCTAGACCTTGTAGTGGCTTTGGATGTTGACAAGATTCGGGCATTTCAAGCACGAAACCTTGAGCGCTTTTAGATCGTTGGTGGTGTCGACCATAGCGAAACTGTAGTCAGAGCTGTTGATAAACCTGGAGAAACGCTCGCAAGGCGTTGTGGCCAGGTGGTAGTGGTAGAAGAGGACGTCATGTCGCACGCACAACTGGGCGACGACAACCTTCTGATCATGCCCGGCACGACCCATGGTGTACTCGAGGTCGAAGCCGACCACTTGGTACTTGTCCTCGGCAAGGAACTGCTCCATAGTTTGAATGGAGCTCTCCACCGAGACCGGATCGTTCGTGTACACCATCAAGAGAGCCTTCCCCCTCACGTGGGTGTCCATAGCGTGTTGCGTGGTGAACTGCCAGCCATTGTCGTCGGCGGCCGCTAGGAGCGCCATTGGAGCCACGGGGAGCGCCATTGGAACTGCTGGATGTCCTCTTTGTATGTGTCCTCGTGGGTGTGCTTATTGTATCGTGTGAGACGAGAGATGAAGGTAAATGGCCGCAGGAAAAAAAGGGGGCCCGGCGGTGATATGTCTCCAACGTATCTATAATTTTTGATTGTTCCATGCTATTATATAATCTGTTTTGGATGTTTAATGGGCTTATTTATACACTTTTATATTATTTTTGGGACTAACCTATTAACCGGAGGCCCAGCCCAAATTGCTGTTTTTTGCCTATTTCAGTGTTTCGCAGAAAAAGAATATTAAACGGAGTCCAAACGGAATGAAACCTTCGGGGGCGTGATTTTTGGAACAAACGTGATCTATAGGACTTGGAGTGGACATCAAGAAATCAATGAGGAGGACACGAGGTAGGGGGTGCGCCTACCCCCCCGGGCGCGCCCTCCACCCTCGTGGGCCCCTCGTGGCTCAACCGACCTACTTCTTCCTCCTATATATACCTAAGTACCTTGAAAACATCAGAGGTCACCACGAAAACCTAATTCCACCGCCGCAACCTTTTGTACCCGTGAGATCCAATCTTGGGGCCTTTTCCAACGCTCTGCCGGAGGGGGCATTGATCACGGAGGGCTTCTACATCAACACCATAGCCTATCCGATGATGTGTGAGTAGTTTACCTCAGACCTTCAGGTCCATACTTATTAGCTAGATGGCTTCTTCTATCTCTTTGGATCTCAATACAAAATTCTCCTCGATTCTCTTAGAGATCTATTCGATGTAATCTTCTTTTGCGGCGTGTTTGTCGAGATCCGATGAATTATGGGTTTATGATCAAGATTATCTATGAACAATATTTGAATCTTCTCTGAATTCTTTATGTATGATTGGTTATCTTTGCAAGTCTCTTCGAACTATCAGTTTGGTTTGGCCTACTAGATTGATCTTTCTTGCAATGGGAGAAGTGCTTAGCTTTGGGTTCAATCTTGCAGTGCTCGATCCCAGTGACAGTAAGGGAAATGACTCATATTGTATTGTTGCCATCGAGGATAAAAAGATGGGGTTTATATCATATTGCATGAGTTTATCCCTCTACATCATGTCATCTTGCTTAAAGCGTTACTCCGTTCTTATGAAGTTAATACTCTAGATGCATGCTGGATAGTAGTCGATGTGTGGAGTAATAGTAGTAGATGCAGGCAGGAGTCGGTCTACTTGTCACGGACGTGATGCCTATATACATGATCATACCTAGATATTCTCATATCTATCCTCAATTCTATCAATTGCTCGATAGTAATTTGTTCACCCACCGTAATACTTATGCTATCTTGAGAGAAGCCACTAGTGAAACCTATGGCCCCCAGGTCTATTTTCCATCATACAAGTTTCCAATCTATTTTATTTTGCAATCTTTACTTTCAATCTATATCATAAAAATACCAACAATATTTATCTTATTATTATTATTATTATTATTATTATTATCTCTATCAGATCTCACTCTTGCAAGTGGCCGTGAAGGGATTGACAACCCCTTTATCGCGTTGGTTGCGAGGTTCTTATTTGTTTGTGTAGGTATGAGGTGACTCGCCTGTGGTCTCCTACTGGATTGATACCTTGGTTCTCAAAAACCGAGGGAAATACTTACGCTGCTTTGCTGCATCACACTTTCCTCTTCAAGGGAAAAGCAACGCGTACTCAAGAGGTAGCAAGAAGGATTTCTGGCGCCGTTGTCGGGGAGATCTACGCCAAGTCAAGACATACCAAGTACCCATCACAACTCTTATCCTTCGCATTACATTATTTGCCATTTGCCTCTCGTTTTCCTCTCCCCCATTTCATCCTTGCCGTTTTATTCACCCTCTTTTCCTTTCTCCCTCTCTTTCCGTTTGCTTTTTCTTCGCTTGTTTGCTTGTGTGTTGGATTGCTTGCTTGTCACGATGGCTCAAGATAATACTAAATTGTGTGACTTTGCCAATACCAACAATAATGATTTTATTAGCACTCCAATTACTCCTCTTACCGATGCCGAATCTTGTGAAATTAGTACTCCTTTGCTGAATCTTGTCATGAAAGATCCGTTTTCTTGCCTTCCTAGTTAAGATGCCGCTACCCAGCTAAACAACTTTGGTGATTTGTGTGATATGCAAAAGAAGAAAGATGTGGATAATGATATTTTTGAACTTAAGCTATTTCTGTTTTTGCTTAGAGATCGTGCTAAAGCCTGGTTTTCGTCTTTGCCTAAAAATAGTATTGATTCATTGAATAAGTGCAAAGATGCTTTTATCTCTAAGTATTTTCCTCCCGCCAAGATCATCTCTCTTAGAAACGATATTATGAATTTTAAGCAACTTGATCATGATCATGTTGCACAATCTTGGGAGAGGATGAAATTAATGATACGTAATTTCCCTACACATGGTTTGAATTTATGGATGATTATACAATTTTTTATGCTGGATCAAATTTTGCTTCTAGAAATCTTTTAGATTCAGCTGCGGGAGGCACTTTTATGGAAATCTCTTTAGGAGAAGCTACGAAACTCCTAGATAATATTATGGTTAATTATTCTCAATGGCACATAGAAAGATCTACTAGTAAAAAAGGTGCATGCAATTGAAGAGATTAATGTTTTGAGTGGAAAGATGGATGAACTTATGAAATTGTTTGCTAATAAGAGTGCTACTACTGATCCCAATGATATGCCTTTGTCTACTTTAATTGAGAATAATAATGAATCTATGGATGTGTTGGTTGGAACAATTTTGGTAACAACGCGTATAGAGGTAATTTTAATTCTAGGTCGTTTCCTAGTAATTCCTCTAATAATTATGGTAATTCCTACAACAATTCTTATGGAAATTATAATAAGATGTCCTCTGATTTTGAATCTAGTATTAAAGAATTTATTAGTCCGCAAAAGAGTTTCAATGCTTTGATTGAAGAAAAATTGCTTAAGATTGATGAGTTGGCTAGGAACATGGATAGAATTTCTCTTGATGTTGATTCTTTGAAACTTATATCTATTCCACCCAAGCATGATATCAATAAGTCTCTCAAAGCTATGAGAATTTCCATTGATGAGTGCAAAGAAAGAACCGCTAGGATGCATGCTAAGAAAGATTCCTTTGTGAAGATGTGTTCTTCTAGTTTTCATGATAATAATGATGAAGATCTAAAAGTGATTGATGTGTCCCCTATTAAATCTTTGTTTTGCAATATGAATCTTGATAATGATGGGACTGGAGATGAGTCAACTTTAGTTAGAAGGCGTCCCAAAAATTCAGAGTTTCTAGATCTGGATGCAAAAATTGTTAAAAGTGGGATTGAAGAGGTTAAAACTTTAGATAGATTGTATTTCCTTGTTGCAATCCGTGCTAAATTCTCCTCATGCTTATAGTCAAAATAAAGTTTTTACTAAACATATCGTTGATGCTTTGATGCAATCTTATGAAGAAACACTTGAGTTGGAAGTTTCTATCCCTAGAAAACTTTATGATGAGTGGGAACCTACAATTAAAATAAAAATTAAAGATCATGAATGCTATGCTTTGTGTTATTTGGGTGCTAGTGTTTCCACGATCCCAAAAACTTTGTGTGATTTGCTAGGTTTCCGTGAATTTGATGATTGTTCTTTAAACTTGCACCTTGCGGATTCCACTATTAAGAAACCTATTGGAAGAATTAAAGATGTTCTTATTGTTGCAAATAGGAATTATGTTCCCGTACATTTCAGTGTTCTTGATATAGATTGCAATTCTTCATGTCCTATTATTCTTGCTAGACCTTTCCTTAGAACGATTAGTGCAATTATTGATATGAAGGAAGGAAATATTAGATTCCAATTTCCGTTAAGGAAAGGCATGGAACACTTCCCTATAAAGAAAATTAAATTACCATATGACTCTATTATGAGAGCCACTTATGGATTGCCTACCAAAGATGGCAATACCTAGATCTATCCTCGCTTTTATGCCTAGCTAGGGGCGTTAAACGATAGCGCGTGTTGGGAGGCAACCCAATTTTATTTTTGTTCCTTGATTTTTGTTCCTGTTTAGTAATAAATAATTTATCTAGCCTCTGTTTGGTTGTGTTTTTTGTGTTTAATTAGTGTTTGTGCCAAGTAGAACCGTTGGGAAGACTTGGGGAAAGTCTTTTTGATCTTGCTGTAAAAAACAGAAACTTTAGCGCTCACGAGAATTGCTGCCTTTTTTATTGGAGAGTTATATTTAGTTAATTAATTTTGGAAATGATTAATAGATAAATTCCTCACGTACAGAAATTTATTTCAGAATTTTTGGGGTTCCAGAAGTTTGCGTTAGTTACAGATTACTACAGACTGTTCTGTTTTTGACAGATTCTGTTTTTCGTGTGTTGTTTGTTTATTTTGATGAATCTATGGCTAGTAATGGATTTTATAAACCATAGAAAAGTTGGGATACAGTAGGTTTAAGACCAATATAAATAAAGAATGAGTTCATTACAGTACCTTGAAGTGGTGTTTTCTTTTCTTTCGCTAACGGAGCTCACGAGATTTTCCGTTAAGTTTTGTGTTGTGAAGTTTTCAAGTTTTGGGTAAAGATTTGATGGATTATGGAACAAGGAGTGGAAAGAGCCTAAGCTTGGGGATGCCCAAGGCACCCCAAGGTAAAATCCAAGGACACCAAAAAGCCTAAGCTTGGGGATGCCCCGGAAGGCATCCCCTCTTTTGTCTTCATTCATCGGTAAATTTACTTGGAGCTATATTTTTATTCACCACATGATGTGTGTTTTGCTTGGAGCGTCTTGTATGATTTGAGTCTTTGCCTTTTAGTTTACCACAATCATCCTTTCTGTACACACCTTTTGAGAGAGACACACATGAATCGGAATTTATTAGAATACTCTATGTGCTTCACTTGTATGTTTTGAGCTATATAGTTTTTGCTCTAGTGCTTCACTTATATCTTTTAGAGCACGGTGGTGGTTTTATTTTATAGAAATAATTGATCTCGCATGCTTCACTTATATTATTTTGAGCGTCCTTTAGAACAGCATGGTAATTTGCTTTTAGGAATAATAAAAACTTTCATATAAGTGCATTGAATACTATGAGAAGTTTGATACTTGATAATTGTTTTGAGATATGGAGATGGTGATATTAGAGTCATGCTAGTTGAGTAGTTGTGAATTTGAGAAATACTTGTGTTGAAGTTTGTGATTCCCATAGCATGCACGTATGGTGAACCGTTATGTGATGAAGTCGGAGCATGATTTATTTATTGATTGTCTTCCTTATGAGTGGCGGTCGGGGACGAGCGATGGTCTTTTCCTACCAATCTACCCCCCTAGGAGCATGCACGTAGTACTTTGTTTCAATAACTAATAGATTTTTGCAATAAGGATGTGAGTTCTTTATGACTAATGTTGATTCCATGGATTATACGCACCCTCACCCTTCCACATTTGCTAGCCTCTCTATTACCACGCACTTTTCGCCGGTATTATACACCCACCATATACCTTCCTCAAAACAGCCACCATACCTACCTATTATGGCATTTTCATAGCCATTCTAAGATATATTGCCATGCAACTTTCCACTGTTCTGTTTGTTATGACACGCTTCATCATTGTCATATTTCCATGCATGATCATGTAGTTGACATCATATTTCTGGCAAAGCCACCTTTCATAATTTTTTCATACATGTCACTCTTGATTCATTGCATATCCCGGTACACCGTCAGAGGCACTCACGTAGAGTCATATTTTGTTCTAAGTATTGAGTTGTAATTCTTGAGTTGTAAGTAAAAAAGAAGTGTGATGATCATCATTATTAGAGCATTGTCCCAGTGAGGAAAGGATGATGAGACTCTAGACGAAAAAAGAAAAAAAAGAAAAATAAAAGAGGCCAAAAAAAGAGAGGAAAGAAGGCCCAAAAAAAGAGAGAAGGGACAATGTTACTATCCTTTTTCCACACTTGTGCTTCAAAGTAGCACCATGATCTTCATGATAGAGAGTCTCCTATATTATCACTTTCATATACTAGTGGGAATTTTTCATTATAGAACTTGGCTTGTATATTCCAATGATGGGCTTCCTCAAAATTGCCCTAGGTCTTTGTGAGCAAGCAAGTTGGATGCACACCTACTTAGTTTCTTTTGTTGAGATTTCATACACTTATAGCTCTAGTGCATCCGTTGCATGGCAATCCCTACTCACTCACATTGATATCTATTGATGGGCATCTCCATAGCCCGTTGATACGCCTAGTTGATGTGAGACTATCTTCTCCGTTTTGTCTTCTCCACAACCACCATTCTATTCCACCTATAGTGCTATGTCCATGGCTCACGCTCATGTATTGCGTGAAAGTTGAAAAAGTTTGAGAACATCAAAAGTATGAAACAATTGCTTGGCTTGTCATTGGGGTTGTGCATGATTTAATATTTTGTGTGATGAAGATAGAGCATAGCCAGACTATATGATTTTGTAGGGATAACTTTCTTTGGCCATGTTATTTTGAGAATACATGATTGCTTAGTTAGTATGCTTGAAGTATTATTATTTTTATGTCAATATTAAACTTTTATCTTGAATCTTTCGGATCTGAACATTCATGCCACAATAAAGAAAATTAAATTGAGAAATATGTTAGGAAGCATTCCACATCAAAAATTCTATTTTTATCATTTACCTACTCGAGGACGAGCAGGGGTTAAGCTAAGGGATGCTTGATACGTCTCTAATGTATCTATAATTTTTGATTGTTCCATGCTATTATATATTTTCTGTTTTGGATGTTTAACGGGCTTATTTATACACTTTTATATTATTTTTGGGACTAACCTATTAACCGGAGGCCCAGCCCAAATTGCTATTTTTTGCCTTTT